>NC_051234.1:33599980-33657480 GCF_015220715.1 Pygocentrus nattereri | reverse complement strand
CTCTGCCCCTGATTTGTTCCACCGGTTTCCCACCTGTCCCTCGTTATCCTTGTTTGTATTTGAACCCTGTGTTTGCTGGTCTTTGTTTGACGTAAGGCTTGTGTGTGTAGTATGTCTGTTATTTGAAGAGTTTTGAAGTATTTGGACTTCTGTGTTCCTTGTCATGTCTGTCCCTCCTGTTCTTCGTGTTGGCTCTCTGAACCTGGACTGTCTTGACCCTGATTTTGGATTTGCCCATCATAAATCTCGCTTACATTTCCAGCTTTTAGCAGATGCTCTTATCCAGAGCGACTTAAAGAGCTCTGTCTGTCTAGAGAAAGTCTCTCTGCTAGTTACCAGTAGGTTAGAGGGAAAGAGTTTGAAGACCGTGAGAGACTCTGCTGTTCGGACAGCCAGTGGGAGTTCATTCCACCACCTGGGCTCCAGTACAGAGAACATTCTCCACGCTCGTCTTCCAAGCGCCTTGAAGGATGGCGGGTCAAGCCGAGCTGCACTCGAAGCTCGAAGGGCTCGTGGTCCAGTTCCAGATTTCACCACTGCCACCAAGTCTGTAGGGGCTGGTCCATTTCTGGCTTTGTAGGCCAGCATTAGGGTTTAAATCTGATGCGTGCAGCTTGTCTCCACACATGCGTCCACCTCAACATCGCTCCACGTTACACTGCAGTTTCATAAACAGATATCAGGATGAGCAACACTCCAAAAAGGCTAAAAAAACTGGACTAGAAGAAGGAAGAGGTGTGTAGATTCACCGATTGGGCTAGAGGTCAGGGTGGCTGAGAAACTGGCAGTTCACACCATGTAAACAACACCCAACCGTACGTACAGGACCTCGATTCCTCCTGCCAGGCCTTATTTTAATGTATTTATATATTTTTGGCTGATAGATAAACCGAGGGTAGGGTGGAAGGCGATGATCGAGAGTTGTTGAGAGGGCAGACAGCATGTTTTCCCATTTAAAACAGACCTGATATTTCTAATTATTTATTTATTTACCTGCTCGCTCTCAGTCAGGGCGCATGGGGCATGGCTTCTCTTTGAGAGCAGCTTGCCCGGGGCAAATGGAGCAACTTCCTAGGCTAATTGGCACCTTCTAAAGCATTCCTGGCTAACAATAGAGGTGACTCCAGATTTTGTTAGTCCTTTGGCCCTCAGAGGAGAACGAAACAAGAAACAAGTGCAGAAGACCTGGGTTGAAATGAATGAAGCTGGTGGCCTCTCCTCAAGTCAAAAGGCCAAAATGAGCTCAGTGAGGAGGTTCTGTTCATCATGGCTGTACTTATAGACACAAACACTGAAATGGAGAACATACATCACTAAATCAATCCTTCAGACACCAAAATGATTCTATTCAGAGCGACCAATGCAGTGCAACCAAGGCCTGTGAGGTTGTAAGACAGTCTCCTAAAGGAGGACAGTATATAATGAGGAGAACATTGAGAATGTAGTCCTTGTAACTTTAATGCTGCCAATTTATTCATTGTTTTTTGTTTGACATTTAGAATGACATTTGTTAAATTATAAATGATTGTTTTGATGATTATTTACAAAAATAATACTTAAGTCATGTTTTAAGTCAATGGAATTCAATAAATGAATCTTTTTTTATCTTTTCATACATCATGGATAAACAGTGACAATCAGAATTTCTTCATAAGCCTTGTGGTGTTTATTGTACTGCATGTTGTGGTTATATAGTCCCACAGTCCTGACCGTCCACACTGGTCGTTGTGTTAGATGTGCCTGCGTTTAAAACAGGTTAAACCCTCCTGTGGGCTGGAGAAGCTGCTGTGGTTGGCTGTGTGAGCTGTAGGTGGTGAAAGGTTGGGAACCCCTGCTATATAATAACTATGATTTGAGGACATTATGCCCCAGAGTTGCATGTCTATCTTCTTTGCCTGGCTAAACAACGAGAGATGTTTTCCTGACAACACAGTGGAGGCTCATGCTTGGGTAATGAGCTGACATTAAGGAATCCTCCTGCAGAAAAATGCAATTAACTTAAATGCCAAACACACCCCAACACTGCCAGACAGTCCTGCACACAACAGCCTACAGACAATACAGAATGTATGTAGAGACATTTTTCACTAACAAACCGAAACATTTTGGTCACAATACCACATTAGGACCGCGTTCAAATTAGGACTTTTATTCCAGGGTCATTATTATTTTTTATATATATTATTGAAATGTTTTACTACACTCGAATGTGCATCTCTTCAGCTATATTATGACATCAGTCAATACTTTTGGTATTGCCCCCCCCCCAACCCCTTATTTCACTTCAACACAAAGCTCAGACCAGATCTGTCCGTCTCCACTGCTGTAAAGTCCGACACACCTGACTATAGATTTCATTCACATTCTGAAAAACACGGCTTTATAAAACCTAAAACTGAGCTGTTACTGTCAAATGTATCTCCATTTTTGTCGTTTTTCAGTTTTTGACAACCTAAAAGTGCCTGTTGTTCTTTCCATTGTGGGTAAATTTCACGATGAATGGACCAAAAGAAACGGCCCAAAAAGTCTGGTTCTGTTGACTTACACTACAAGTAAAGCAGTTTGTTTTCTTCTCCTGTAAAGTCTTTTTGAGATGTGAGTTTTTCCCCGACAGCAGCGATTCATTCCACAAATCAACTATAAAAATGCACAGACGTGGTGGAAAGAGACAGGGAGCTTTCAAAAGCAGCCTCGCTCTGTCCATCCAAACGAGAACGTCCAACAAGCCTGGCCGGGCATCAGTGCACATTCACGCAGGCCAAGTGTAAGAGGCTTCACACAGGCATCCAAAAGAGGAGAAACACAGCAGAATACTAACCGCAATAAAGCACCAAATACTGAATTCCATAAACTAATGAGACGCTAATATTTGTCCCTTTAATGTTTCAGTTCTTTACTCGCATTACTTACATTTTCAATGAATTACTAGAATCGTCAGTTTGTTAGTAAACCTGTTTGTTTCCTGATAGATACAAAAGTATAAATGATAACTAAGACTGAAAATGAATAAATACAAGAGCCAAATTGTATTTACAGAGTTTAGGACTTTACTTGAGCGAGCGCTCCATTTGGTAACCGTATCGCACTTTATTATTGAATAGTATCATATAATTATATGATTATTAGGGTTGGGCGATATGATGGGCTATTGTCATCATTAGAGATGCACCAATGCCGCTTCGCCCCCTTCTGATACAGACACCTCATCCTTACATTTTGAGCACTGATATTAACTCTAACCTACCTGACCTATAAATCCTGATATTTATGCAATATTTGTATTTTTTTTTATTTTGTATTTTTTAAATATTGTATGTTGGTAAAATCTGTTTTTTGTCATAAATAAATCTTGACTAGATGGACTTGTTGGAAGTTTATATTTATATATGAGATGCTTAGAAGTACCTCTTTGTTTATTGTTTATTTACTATAAATATTTAATATTATGTAGTAAGAACCGTGTTAAACAAATTAAGTAAATGTAAAATGTCTTTATTATGCAGAACAGTGAAAAACAGATAAACCTATACAGATTTCAGCAGCTTCTCGGGCCCCTAAACGTCATTTCACTCCTGAATTTCTCAAGTCGTTTGTCTCATACGAGCGTCTCGTCCTTCTCGCTGCATCTCTGACATCACTTCAGTGAATATCTCTGTTGTTCACGCTGTCAGTTTTTTCAGTGTAGTTGAAGTGACCGGCTGCGAGACCCACTGCCGAGTGATAAAACTGACCAATGGTGGTGCACCACAGGTGGAGCTAGTGGGCACACAGGCTTGGCTTGCGGGGCTGCTGTGCTAAAAGCTAAATTGAGGCTAAAGGCCTCAGCTTTTTGCCATTACTAAATTAAAATAAAGCCCTATTAAGATCACAGAAAGCCTTTAAACTTACACACAGAATAGCATCCGGTCTTTTGAATAAACGGACCGATGCTAATGGTTAATTAGCTCAACTAACATTACTAGCCTAACCTTTTTCAGCTCAGCTTGAATGAGTGTAAAAAAAATAAGCTTGACCCTGCCGGTTATCGGCTCTCCCACGACCAGTGTGCAGCGGCCTTAATAGGTCCCCTGTGAAAAAGTCAAAACTACTCTGGAGTGACCAATCACGCTTCTCCATCTGGAAATCCGATGGACGAGTCTGGGTTTGGCGGTTGCCAGGAGACGGTACTTGTCTGACTGCATTGTGCCGAGTGTAAAGTTTGGTGGAGGGGGGATCATGGTGTGGGGGTGTTTTTCAGGAGTTGGGCTCGGCCCCTTAGTTCCAGTGAAAGGAACTCTTAAAGCTTGAGCTCCAAGAGATTTTGGACAATTTCACGCTCCCAACTTCGTGGGAACAGTTTGGGGACGACCCCTTCCTGCTCCAACATGACTGCACACCAGTGCACAAAGCAGGTCCATAAAGACGTGGATGAGCCAGTTTGGTGTGGAAGAACTTGACTGGCCTGCACAGAGTCCTGACCTCAACCCCATAGAACACCTTTGGGATGAATTAGAGCGGAGACTGTGAGCCAGGCCTTCTCGTCCAACATCACTGCTGACCTCACAAATGTGCTTCTGGAAGAACGGTCAGAAATTCCCATAAACACTCCTAACCCTTGTGGAAAGCCTTCCCAGAAGAGCTGAAGCTGTTATAGCTGCAAAGGGTGGGCCGACATCAAATTAAACCCTATGGATTAAGAATGGGACGTCACTCAAGTTCATATGTGTGTGAAGCCAGACGACTGAATACTTTTGGAAATATAAATGTACCTTTGGTTGATGAACAAAACAATGTTAGGATCACTGAGACACTTTAATATACCACTGAAGCTCTGCTCTTCCTAGGAATGTGTTTAACCTGGGCTTTAAACAAGGCTGACAATGTGGGGAGCAAATGAAAGACACTTCAGCTGTAATAACTCTGCACAAGTCATCTCACCCTGTCAGGCACAGGGCAGGTTGGTCTTGCTGAATAGTCTGTGCAGTGCTATTGTCAATCATCATCTCGCCCAGTCGATCCATATTGGCACAATGTGCTGTTGGCTGTGCCAGAACAGGCTTGTAGCTTCATGTCTGCTGATTTGTAGCTGGCTGTATTGATCCATTTGGCAGCTGACTGGAGACAGAGTGTGGAACTGAGAGAGACAGCGGGTGCAATTGGCCCAGGTTTCTAAAATTATTTGTTTTTCTGGACGCCACACCACCACTCCAAACCAGAGTCCAACTCTGATTGGCAGCAAAAGGAGCATTTATGGATGGAGGGTTGGATTCCTCTCTGGCATCCGTCAAAACTGTGAAAAACACTCCAGAGCACTCCAGGAGACTCCGGGACACAGTGGCATGACAGATGACTTTAGACGACAGCTACAAAAACCATTAAAGCTTGTTGAAATGTGAGTGTGCACTGATTTGAAGTGTATTGTTCCCTTCCAGCAGAAGTTTGAGTGTCAGATATGAGCAGAATAAAGCAATCAGCCACAAACAGCCGCGACAATACAACACAAACTAAATCATTTCATGGTGGAGACTGACCGCAGCGCCACTGAACCGTCCTCCCTCCACTATAACTGTGCATTCTTAGCAGCTGTTGTGAGGTCATATGGTCCTCATATCAACCCGATGAGCTCAGGATTCAAATACTGAGCTGGTTTCAGTGAATCAAAGCTACTCAGGATGAAGATGACCAACGTACGCTGCCCGTTTCCTTCGACCGCAGCGTTTATAAAAGTCTTATTATTGTGTGTAACGCTGTGTGTGTGTGTGTGTGTGTGTGTGTTATTGTGTGTAATGCTGTGTGTGTTAGCGTGTAATGCTGTGTGTGTGTGTGTGTTATTGTGTGTAATGCTGTGTGTGTGTTATTGTGTGTAATGCTGTGTGTGTGTGTTATTGTGTGTAATGCTGTGTGTGTGTGTGTGTTATTGTGTGTAATGCTGTGTGTGTGTGTGTAATGCTGTGTGTGTGTGTGTGTATTATTGTGTGTAATGCTGTGTGTGTATGTTATTGTGTGTAAATGCTGTGTGTGTTTTTGTGTGTAATGCTGTGTGTGTGTGTTGTGTGTAATGCTGTGTGTGTTAGTGTGTAATGATGTGTGTGTGTGTGTGTTATTGTGTGTAATGCTGTGTGTGTTTTTGTGTGTAATGCTGTGTGTAATGCTGTGTGTGTGTGTGTTATTGTGTGTAATGCTGTGTGTGTTATTTTGTGTAATGCTGTGTGTGTTATTGTGTATAATGCTGTGTGTGTAATGCTGTGTGTGTTATTGTGTGTAATGCTGTGTGTGTGTAATGCTGTGTGTGTTATTGTGTGTAATGCTGTGTGTGTGTAATGCTATGTGTGTTATTGTGTGTAATGCTGTGTGTGTGTAATGCTGTGTGTAATGCTGTGTGTAATGCTGTGTGTGTGTGTGTAATGCTGTGTGTGTTGTGTGTAATGCTGTGTGTGTTGTGTGTAATGCTGTGTGTGTGTAATGCTGTGTGTGTTGTTGTGTGTAATGCTGTGTGTGTTATTGTGTGTAATGCTGTGTGTAATGCTGTGTGTGTTATTGTGTGTAATGCTGTGTGTGTTATTGTGTGTAATGCTGTGTGTGTTATTGTGTGTAATGCTGTGTGTAATGCTGTGTGTGTGTGTGTGTAATGCTGTGTGTAATGCTGTGTGTGTTATTGTGTGAAATGCTGTGTGTGTTATTGTGTGTAATGCTGTGTGTGTGTGTGTGTGTGATTGTGTGTAATGCTGTGTGTGTGTAATGCTGTGTGTGTATAATGCTGTGTGTGTTATTGTGTGTGTGTAATGCTGTGTGTAATGCTGTGTGTGTGTGTGTGTAATGCTGTGTGTGTTAGTGTGTGTAATGCTGTGTGTGTTATTGTGTGTAATGCTGTGTGTAATGCTGTGTGTGTTATTGTGTGTAATGCTGTGTGTAATGCTGTGTGTGTTATTGTGTGAAATGCTGTGTGTGTTATTGTGTGTAATGCTGTGTGTGTGTGTGTGTGTGATTGTGTGTAATGCTGTGTGTGTGTAATGCTGTGTGTGTGTGTGTAATGCTGTGTGTGTTGTGTGTGTTGTGTGTAATGCTGTGTGTAATGCTGTGTGTGTTATTGTGTGTAATGCTGTGTGTGTTATTGTGTGTAATGCTGTGTGTGTATAATGCTGTGTGTGTTATTGTGTGTGTGTAATGCTGTGTGTAATGCTGTGTGTGTGTGTGTGTAATGCTGTGTGTGTTAGTGTGTGTAATGCTGTGTGTGTTATTGTGTGTAATGCTGTGTGTAATGCTGTGTGTGTTATTGTGTGTAATGCTGTGTGTAATGCTGTGTGTGTTATTGTGTGAAATGCTGTGTGTGTGATTGTGTGTAATGCTGTGTGTGTGTAATGCTGTGTGTGTGTTGTGTGTAATGCTGTGTGTGTGTAATGCTGTGTGTGTGTTGTGTGTAATGCTGTGTGTAATGCTGTGTGTGTTATTGTGTGTAATGCTGTGTGTGTTATTGTGTGTAATGCTGTGTGTGTATAATGCTGTGTGTGTTATTGTGTGTGTGTAATGCTGTGTGTGTTATTGTGTGTAATGCTGTGTGTAATGCTGTGTGTGTTATTGTGTGTGTGTAATGCTGTGTATAATGCTGTGTGTGTTATTGTGTGTAATGCTGTGTGTAATGCTGTGTGTGTTATTGTGTGTAATGCTGTGTGTGTATAATGCTGTGTGTTATTGTGTGTAATGCTGTGTGTAATGCTGTGTGTGTTATTGTGTGTAATGCTGTGTGTGTATAATGCTGTGTGTTATTGTGTGTAATGCTGTGTGTGTGTGTAATGCTGTGTGTAATGCTGTGTGTGTGTGTGTGTAATGCTGTGTGTGTTGTGTGTAATGCTGTGTGTGTGTGTGTGTGATTGTGTGTAAATTTGTGTTTATGTAACAGGTCCCGTCTTGGCGTCACTGAAGTTAAACTCCCGAGGCGACGAGGCAGAAGTAAGAGAGGCGAACCTCACGCTGTGGAGAGTGAACGACCAGAGTTACAGCACCATGAGGCCAAACTGAACTGCCACGAAAAGGTTCCATCTCAGTCCCTTCAGTCAGGGAACATATCTGAACCATAATCCACTGAAATGATGTGTTCTAAGCTGGACTGACTCCACACACCCGCCTCGCCTCGCCTCCAGGCTTTTACTCTACTGCTCTGCTTTAAAACATTCGGTTATGAAAAGGAACAAATACCAACTTTTCACCTGGAGAACCTGATTTAAGCTCCACAATCAGACCTTAGATCCACTGCTGGAGCTTTGAGGGAACATCTACACTGTTTGTAGCTTGATGAATGAGAAACTTCCCAGCACTGAACCTTCATTTCTAACAGTGTGAAGGAGCTCTGACTTGTTTGCTGCTGTCGACTAAATCAGCAGTTGAAAATGTTTAGGCAATGAGTTTAAGAGCTGAGTTGAGTTGTAGTGTTTAGGGTTTGTGCAGCAACATTAAAAAAATGACCAAAAATGAGTGATAAAGAGTGTGTGTGTGTGTGTGTGTGTGTGTGTGTCCTGCTCCAGATCTGAAAAATCAAAATCAAAAAAGACCCCGTGGACCCCCAAACCTGCCCCATCAGATAAACAGCACTTAAAGCTCCACTTCTGCTCCAGATCTGAAAAATCCACAGGTGTTAGGAGGAACGTGTTGGAATTGTAAGCAGCATATACATGATGTGATGGATGACACCATGATAAATGATTTGCCTTTATTTTACATCAAACAGAATGTGTTAATTAAGCAGTAGAACCCGAGAGGGGGTGTGTTCTCCTGAAATACCATCCCGGCTGTGATCTGGTGTCTGTAGATCATCCCAGCCGTGATGTTACTGGTGATAACTCCCTCCTCGAGTGCTCTACTGCTTTAATACAGCAGTTAAATAAATACAGTAAGAAATGAATAAACTGGCCGTGAACGCGGCTTTAATATGTTTTAATGTTCAGTTCCTTCCTCCTAATTAGAGCTCCTTAACGAGCAGCTTGTTGCTACGTCAGAGTAACGAGCTCCGCCCACTCGCCGCTCAGCCGGCAGTTCGTTCTCCAGCTCCTTACACTAAATTCCCAAACTGTCGTCTCCACTGAGCAGCTTCTCTGTTTTTACTGGCTCAGTTTTACGGCTCAGTCTGATTTGGTCCGACTCTGAAGATCAGACACGTCTGGCGAATGGTGTTGGGTTCATTTCTGGCTGATTCCAGGTTGTTCAGCTGTTCTTCTGTCACAGCTGCCGACTGAAAAGCTGCTCAGTGGTGACGACAGTTTGGGAATTTAGTGTCGTCTCGTCTTCAGAGTCGGACCAAATCGGCTGTCGGTCAGATGTGGTCTTAACAGCGTCCGTTTTCTGTTTGTGGTAATGTAAGAAGTGAAAACGTTCAAACGGCTCGAGCGTCTCCTACAATTGTCAGAGTCGTTGCTTAGCAACAGCGTCTCAGCAGAGTGATAGTGTTGGTGAATAATCCTGTGATGTTCTGGTGAAATAACAGCAGTTAGACGCCTCTCAGCCAATCAGCTCGCACGGCCGGAGCGAACATTTGATATTCATCCTCACTGTAAATTAACCACGACCAATCAGATTGTTATGTGGTGTGGTAACCAACTATAACCACATATACAAAGCTTCTTGAAGTGGAAGCGCTGACTTGGGATCAGATTCAGGCCTTATTTATGATTGATTGTGATGAAATGAACAGATCCTAACAGCAGCACACATGAGCAGAAGATAACAGCTGATAAACCATCACGTCAGACCACGTCTTTTCAGATCACGGTAACGAAGTTAACGTAAACGTGCAGCTACTGCAGATTTTGAAAATGTATATATGAAACGGAAAATGCAGCTTTCTCTGAAACAAACACAGGAATCTTTACTACGCTCAGGTTATAACAGCTCACATCTCAGCATAGGCATCGTTTTTAGGAGATGCAGTTCTGAAGTCATGGGGTACTGCAGCCTGCTCAGCCCCCCACTTTTCACACCCCTGGACGTCTCTGTCCGTGTAATGTGGTGGCCACCCAATGCCAGACTCTTCAAAGAAACTCTAGAGATGCCATGTTAGTTTGGATTTTTTGTTTATGACTAACAAACTTAAAAGAAACTCCTTAATGTATTTACACTGTGACTCAAGACTTGGCTTGGAAACCAAAGGAACACTAAAGAGGAGACTCCGGACAAGCGAGTGGTCTTTCGTTCCTCCTTACCAGCCGGGCAACATATCAGACTCAAAACTGAGCCCAGGCTGCAGCGTCAGCTGTCTTTAAGTGAGAAGACCACTCAGCGCTGTGGGTCTGAAAGGACGTGTAGCTGATCAAGAAGAACCTCACTGAGAAAAGGAGACGGACACATCAAACAAAGAAGCTGAACGGTGGACTGACCGCCCCAGAGTCCAGACCTCAGCACCACTGAATGGGATTGATCAACCAGCTTCTCAGACTGAGCTTTGGAGGCGTGTCTGCAGATTCTCTGAGGAGCTGAACGTGAGGATCCTGAGAAGAACGGAAGCTGGAAGGGAGGTGAAGAGGGACTCACTGACCCTCACAGAGCGGAGAGCAGACTTAGCAGCTGAGGATTCTGGGTTATTTTACTTTAGATATGTTTTCCGCTTTTTCCTGAAACTGAAACGTGAATATTTGTGCTTAATATCTGTTTTGACTAAAAGCTGAATAAATGAAATGTCTCTAAATTTAGTGCAGATCTGCACCCACGTTTACTCAATTTAACACACTCAAATTATTTTTAATCATTTTTGGGGATTTTTACCCAATTTTATCTTTGCAGTCATTAGTTCAGTCTCTCTAAAGAAGCTACCGAGCTGAGAAGGTGAAGGTTAGCACGCTTCTCCGAGTCACGTAGAACAGTAATTACATCTTTTCAGACCGCTTATGGAAGTTAAATAAAGTGATGTGTAAAACACACACACACACACACACACACACACACACACACACACACACACACACACCACCCCAATCAAATTACACATTTTGCTGATTTTACACAAAGAGTTTTTAATTAAAATTCAATTCAAGGTCCAGTTACAGAAGATTTCCTCAAGTGAAGGTCCAGAACATCATCACGTCTGACCTGCATCGTGACTCAGCGCCATATACTGTTTACTGAAGTAGCCGAGAAGTCCAGTTCGGTCAGATTTCACCAACATTTACTGAACATCAGATCAAATAAAGTCCAGTTCGGTCAGATTTCACCAACATTTACTGAACATCAGCTCAAATAAAGTCCAGTTCGGTCAGATTTCACCAACATTTACTGAACATCAGCTCAAATAAAGTCCAGTTCGGTCAGATTTCAACAACATTTACTGAACATCAGATCAAATAAAGTCCAGTTTGGTCAGATTTCAGCAACATTTACTGTCAGTTTTCTCTTTTTAGATCAGGTCATGTGGAATAACTTCCCTCTGACTCACTTTCTTCTCTGACTGCTGTTTCTCTCCTCGTCCCTCCCCTGTGATGCGCCACTCACTCGAGTCTCAGAGCTCATCGTAATGCTCAGATCTGATTGGCTGAGCAGCGTCAAGTGATGTTTACAGCGGATGTAATTGGTCTGTGAGTCTCCGGCTGCTAAAGCTACCGTAAAGGCTAGAAAAGTTACGCTGATTAAAACAGGACCACCCCATCCAAATCAAATAATTCTCCATAGTTCATCAGTTACAGGTCCAGGTCTGCATAGGACGGCATCTGGGTCCGGACTCGGACCGCGGTCTGCCTATTAGGTCTCTGTAGAAAACGTGTAACTTTTTAACACTTAGAAAATCAATAAACAGGGAATTTGTCCAAACCTTTGCTCACGGCTACATGTATAAAAGTGATGCTGAGCCGTCTGCGTTCCGTCAGTGTCTTATTGTGGTTTCAGGCCCATGAAAGCAGTTTACTGTCACAAGCCCAAGCACAGTGATTGTAGCTTTAAGCCTAGCACAGTTTAATTGTTCTGCGCTCGGTCCGCGAGCACGCCGCTCCCCCAATTCTCTGATCCTGTGATCATCCCAGAGAGCAAGGCTCACTGTACATATCAATCGGGACGTGATGGTTTAATTATGATAATTCTCCGTGCCTGGTGAGTTCTCCCTGCCCACGGAGAATAGCAATTAATCCATTAGAAACAACACCTGTTATTCAATATGGTGATGAAGACGCGTCAAACCCAGAGCTCACGCTGAGACGGAGACGAGGTATTGTTAACATGGCTGTGCGATGGAGTGGGCGAGGGACGAGCATGTGCTGCTTTCTCTGAAACGTGTATTCCCATGGCATGATTTATCTTCCTGCTGCAACATGCGCTTAACGGCGGAGCGCGTTCGCCATCAATACAGCTGCCTATTCATCCAAGCGAATTGCATTTTAAGTTCCCTCAAGGGCACAGCAGCAGCATCCTCCCGTTCTGCTCGTCTGCTCGTCGGGCAGAACTGGGTAGATGGCCCATACTTTAGTGTTGACTCAGCAGGAATCGGCATTGCTGTTGAGTGTGTATTGAAAACTGAGCTGAAACTACAGAAAACATCAGCATTTTTCATTGTCAGGACGTTTCTATATTGGCCGTGGATGCTCACAGTCACAAAACAAATTTGGAGAAACATTTAGGGTGAAAAGCCTCTAATAAGCCCACCTAAATCTAAGTAAACATATTTTAATGTGGATGCCCGGTGATATGCAGCGCTGTGAGTGCCAGTTTCTTCTGCTTTTTGCATATTTGTCACACTTGAAGGTTTCAGGTCATCAAACTACTCTGAAAACCAGACAATCATAACCCAAATAAATACAAAACGCTGTTTTTAAATGATTCCATTCATTTTAAATGGAAGAAAAATGCTGTTCTGCCCTACCTGTCAATATCTGAACAAGTGTTTGCCCTCTTGGCTACTAAGTCAACCAGTTAACCAAATTCAATTGACTGCTGGGTTCAGTTTCACTGACCACACCCAGGCATGATCACTGCCAAACCTGCTGAATCTAAACATAACTTAAATAGGACCTGTCTGGCAGTGTGAAGCAGCTAGAAGGTCTCAAACAGCAGCACATGGTGCCACGTTTTAATACGGTTCAAACAAAGTCACTGAAATCTACTGTCTGGAAAGGGTTATACAGCCACTGCTGAGGCTCTGAGACTCCAGAGAACCTCAGTGAGAGCCAGTGATCACATGGAGAAAACCAGAGTCGTGATCCTTCCCAGGAGTCGCCACCCTACCAGAATTTCACCAAGAGCGCATCGACACCTCATCCAGGAGGAACAAAAGAACCTGAACATCTGAAGAACTGCAGGCCCCACTTGCCTCAGTTAAGGTCAATGTACACGATTCTACAATAAGACAGACACTGCGAAACCGGCACCCATGGAAGAGCTGCAAACTACTGCTGACCAAAAAGAGCACAACAACATTCATTCAACATTTGCCAACAATCCTCTAGATGACCCCCCAAGACCCATCCATCCATCCATTTTCTAAGCCGCTTCTCCGTCAGAGTCGCGGGGGGTTCCACATTCCACCATAAGAACATCATACCAACAGTGAAGCATGGTGGTGGTAGTATGATGGTCTAAGGCTGCTTTGCTTCTGCAGGACCTGGATGACTTGTCCTAATTGAAGGAATCATGAATTCTGCTGTCTATCAGGAAATCCTGAAGGAGAATGTCTGCAAAGTTCAGTTTGTGAGCTAGAGTTCAAGCGCAGTTCGGTTATGCAGTAGGACAATGATCAAAAACGCACACACACACACACACACACACACACACACGTCCACCTCTGAACGTGATATTCTAAACCTAGAATTCTTTATTTTCTATAAACAGAATGATCATTAAAAAGATTAAGTGACCCTTATTAGTCCCACAACGGGGAAATTTCACCTCCTCATTTAACCCATCCATGCAGTGAAACGCCACATACACACTAGTGAGCACACACACTAGGGGGCAGTGACCACACTTGCCCGGAGCGGTGGGCAGCCCAATCCGCAGCGCCCGGGGAGCAGTTGGGGGTCAGGTGTCTTGCTCAAGGACACCTCAGTCATGTGCTGTTGACCTTCCGGTCACAAGGCTGGTTCCCTGACCTCCAGCCCATGACTGCCCATTAAAAGCTGCATTTTGTATTTGTCCTTTTTCTTATTTTAAAATCAAAACATTTAAATGGGACAAATGAGCAAAAAAGGAAGAAGCCAGGTGAGGAACAAATACTTTTTCACAGCACTGCACATGACTGCGTATTAGTCAGAGGCATCATTTATTTGTCATTAATCTTCGGGGAGATATTATATGTGATCTCTTCAGAAATAAGCGGTTACAGTATAACTCAACTCTAGAGTAAAGGCAACTAAAAGTAAAGCTGACTCCAGGTCATAGTCACAGCATTACTCTACATCGCTCTGCCCACAAGCAGGGCTGGACTAGCTTTACCTTCACAACCTAGAAAGATAACATGGCTCATCTCAGCTAAATGTCAACACGTTAATGATCTCCAGATCTCACTATTGAAATATTGAACATGGCGTTATTTTCATCCAAAGCCAGAGAAACAGCTGTAATAAGCAGAGATCAGAGAACAGAATGCAATCAGCACATCGCCACCACGAGCAAACACCCAGTAAATGTCAGCCTGATGAGCGCACAGCTGGCAGGAATGGCAGACTGAGGGATTATTCGGATTTGTAGGCTGTAGCTGGAGGATGACCTCATGGACAGCGTTGAAGGTTGATTTCAGGGGAAGTTGCTAATGAACTTCATCTTTTTAGAAAAGTTGTCTCCTTGCTGACGTTCCTCGCTCTGTCTCAGATTTCCTGCACAAGGACACTGAATTTTTTTTGTTTGTTTTTCTTTTTTTATATTTGTTTGTTCTTTTATTAATATGTTTTCTGAAGTCGTATGTAGGTGTGAGCGGATATAAACATATGCCCCAAACTGAAATACTGAATATCTTCAGTACTACTACATGCACTATATGGCCAAAGTTATGTGCACCTCCTCATTATTGACTTGTGTGTTCCATTCACAGCCATTATGAACAGGTGAGTTCAACACCAGCGGTAGAGGGTCGTACTGAAGAACTGTAAACATGGCACTGTCATAGGATGCCACCTCTGCCATAAGTCACAAGTAGGACCAAGTAGAGCAGTAATCCACACAGACTCACAGAGCAGGGCTGTGGGAAAATGGCCCATCCTGTGCTGCATCCCTCACTGCAGAGTTCCAAACTGCCTCCTGAAGCAACACCAGCACAATAACTGAGCATCAAAAGCTTCATGAAGTGGGTCTCCATGGCTGAGCAGCTGCACACAGGCCTAAGATCACTAAGCGCAATGCCAAGTGTCGGCTAGAGGGGTGTAAAGCACCGCCACTGGAGCAGTGGAACCGTGTTCTCTGGAGAGACGAATCAGCTTCTCTATCAGTCAGTATGATGATGAGTCTGGGTTTGGTGGACATCAGAAGAACGTTACCTACTGGAACGCAGAGCCAGCAGTAGAGTTTGGTGGAGGGGGATGATGGGCTGGGCTGTTTTTCAGTGCTTGGGCTCTCAGTTCCAGTGAAGGGTGATGTTGATGCTGCAGCACAAAGACACTGTACACAGTTAAGCTTCCAGCTTCGGGTCAGCGGTTTGGGGAAGAGCCTTTCCTGTTCCAGCAGGACTGAGACCCTGAGCATATTAATGCCCAAGAAGCTCACTTTTAGCTTTCTAGTGTATAGACATGGTCTCAGTGTCTGCGTCACAGTAAGCTGACAGTTTACTGTCTGAAGCAAATTCTGAACAGCAACTGATACGGGATAAAATAAAACATATGGAAGAGGCAGATGAAGTGATATCCTTAAAGAAATTAATTCAGGACAGGGAGCCTGTAGTTAATATATTAACCCTTTTACAAAGACTAATAGTCACCAGTTTTGATTGATAGCAAGAAATAAAATATACATATGGACAAAATTCCCTACGGTGAGGCAGAATTCCATAGGGAGTGCATTGGAGTCATTTCTGGCCCTTTTAAAGCAGCCCTGCGTAGAGATATAAAGTCAGATGACCGAGAGAAATGGAAGAGACATTTGTAAGGCTCACAAACATTTTCCTTTCGGGATACATGAAATATCAAGGATGTAAATGCTTAAATTCATGACATATTCCACAAACTGTACCCCCTCTGCAGCTTTTCACATTCCAGGGTTAATTACGCTTGAAAATAAAGGTGTTGAAAAGAGTTCTTTGCCAGGGCACGATCACTCCTGCTTTCAGTGGAACTGAAAGGTTGTTTAGGGGAGCAAAAGTAGTCCATCTGTGGCATCGCTCCGAAGTCGCCTCTGCGGCACCTTTATTTTTAAGAGTGTTATATTGTAAATTAGTGAAGTCACATCCACCTGTGGTGTCATACCTGCTGTCTCCCTTTGGAGTCTCTTTCTCTACCTGTGTTTTTCCCGCGCAGCATCCACAGCCTGCGCCAAGCTGGCAGTCACCAGCAGCGACTCAGCGATGCAGAGTAATTAGCCTGATAACAAGGGCCGGCATTAGAATAGGAATGAGTCCCAGAGGTCCTGAGCCACAGCCACCGAGATACTGAGAGACAGACATGGCCGTCTATTAAAGGTGTGAGCAATGCTCGTTACGTGGGCACACAGCAGAAGCCCACTCGCTCCTACACACACACACGACAGAAACTGCTGGAGATGGAGAAGGGAAAGTGGTGGTGGGCGGTCAGGCTGGTGGACAGAGCGTTAGATCAAAGGAGGAACCGATGGGACTTAAAAGAAGGAGAGGCACAAATACGCAGCCCTGCAGGGACAAGGAACATCTTGGGCGGACAGGCTAACAAAGATGGACCCGTGTGAAGATGGAGGAAGGTTTGGTGTCTGGAATAAGAACAGAAACACAGCAGACATGGAGCAGAGTAGCTGCACTAACAAGAACCTACAGACTTGCACTTTGTTCAGCTGCAACTGTTCACGTTCCCAATCTGTGAAGCCGCAGTCTAAAGGTCGTTACACACCGAACGTGAATCATTCATGTGATTGATTAGTACAACAATAAATTAACTCAAGCACGTGTACAGTGGACGGTACACTGTATTTCCAGAAGTCCTCACTCCCCCATCCAGATCACTGAGTTCAGGTGTTCCAGTCACTTCCGTGGCCACAGGTGTATAAAGCCGAGCCCCACGGCCTGCAGACTGCTTCTACAGACATTAGTGAAAGGATAAACGCTACTCTAATCTCTGTAATGCTCTGTAAACATTACTCTAATCTCAGTCATGCTCTGTAAACATTACTCTAATCTCAGTCATGCTCTGTAAACATTACTCTAATCTCTGTAAACATTACTCTAATCTCAGTCATGCTCTGTAAACATCACTCTAATCTCTGTAATGCTCTGTAAACATCACTCTAATCTCAGTCATGCTCTGTAAACATTACTCTAATCTCTGTAAACATTACTCTAATCTCAGTCATGCTCTGTAAACATTACTCTAATCTCAGTCATGCTCTGTAAACATTACTCTAATCTCTGTAAACATCACTCTAATCTCAGTCATGCTCTGTAAACATTACTCTAATCTCTGTAAACATTACTCTAATCTCAGTCATGCTCTGTAAACATTACTCTAATCTCAGTCATGCTCTGTAAACATTACTCTAATCTCTGTAAACATTACTCTAATCTCAGTCATGCTCTGTAAACATTACTCTAATCTCAGTCATGCTCTGTAAACATTACTCTAATCTCTGTAAACATTACTCTAATCTCTGTAATGCTCTGTAAACATTACTCTAATCTCTGTAATGCTCTGTAAACATTACTCTAATCTCTGTAATGCTCTGTAAACATTACTCTAATCTCAGTCATGCTCTGTAAACATTACTCTAATCTCTGTAAACATTACTCTAATCTCTGTAAACATTACTCTAATCTCTGTAAACATTACTCTAATCTCAGTCATGCTCTGTAAACATCACTCTAATCTCTGTCATGCTCTGTAAACATTACTCTAATCTCTGTCATGCTCTGTAAACATTACTCTAATCTCTGTCATGCTCTGTAAACATTACTCTAATCTCTGTCATGCTCTGTAAACATTACTCTAATCTCTGTCATGCTCTGTAAACATTACTCTAATATCTGTCATGCTCTGTAAACATTACTCTAATCTCTGTCATGCTCTGTAAACATTACTTGTATAAAATAACGCAAACAGTGTCAGAGATTTTTGGCTTTCAGCAGTGAATTGTGAGCGTGTAGTGACATGTGGAGATCATAGAACACACGGTCTGTTAATCTGAGGGGCTTTTACAGAAAATAAATAAATTAAACAAAACTTTACATTTATTTCATGCAGTTACTGAATAATTTGCCTGACAATTTGGGCATGAAAATTCAGCTGGAGAAACCAAACATACCCTGGAGAATAAGAGGTCAGTCATATTTGACCGTTTGCAGTGTTGATGAAGATCAAAGTCTCAGCTGGTTGGCAGAGAGAGTTGGACGGAGATGAGGGATCGTTAAGACACTGGAGTGTTTCTCCACATGCAGTAAGAGCTGCTGCTGCTGCTCAATACCAATAATTCATTACCTCCTAACGATGATCCAGTCCTAACTGTGTGTGTGTGAGTGAATGAATGAGAGTGAGTGAGTGAGTGTGTGTGTGTGTGTGAGAGTGTGAGAATGAGCGCGTGTGTGTGAGAGAGGTTATGTGTATGTGTGAGTGTGAGAATGAGAGCGTGTGTGTGTGTGTGTGTGTGTGTGTGTGTGTGTGTGTGTGTGTGTGAGAGAGAGCGCGCGCGCGTGTGTGTGTGTGTGTGTGTGTGTGTGTGTGTGTGTGTGTGTGTGTGTGTGTGTGTGTGTGTGTGTGTGAGAGAGAGAGAGAGAGCGCGCGTGTGTGTGTGTGTGTGTGTGAGAGAGAGAGCGGTTGTGTATGTGTGTGTATGTGTGAGAAAGAGAGTGGTTGTGTGTGTGTGTGTGTGTGTGTGTGTGTGTGTGTGTGTGTGTGTGTGAGTGAGAGAGAGAGCGGTTGTGTGTGTGTATGTGTGAGAGAGAGAGCGTGTGTGTGTGCGCGTGTGTGCGTGCGCGTGTGTGTGTGTGTGTGTGTGTGTGTGTGTGTGTGAGAGAGAGAGCGGTTGTGTGTGTGTGTACCCGCACATGCGAGCGTCATTCCCAGCGTTTCCAGTCGACCGTGTGGAGCTGTATAAGTCCAGCCGAGCGGCTCGGCGCGCTCTGATAGGTTCATTACCTTCTCTGCGTGACGCTACGCGGTCAGCGCCGTTAGTGCTCCCATCACCGCAGACGAGAAACATGAGAAAGCCTGATAATAACGCTTTCAGGAACACCTCATCCACATGACCTGAACTGCTGCATCATGTAGTCATCATCAAGTCATCAAATCATTCTGCTGCAATATTTAAATCGGATTATATAACTGATTAATTACATCATTATTTACATGAGTAATGAGTTTACAGTGAAGGTGCAGTTTGACTGGGTTACGCCTGCATTTCTGACTCTTAGTTTTGATGTGAACAAATGAAAAACATGCAAAAAAATAAAAAAACTGTACTGTAGGTGCTGATCATAAGGCTTTATGACACCTACATAAGCTTGTCATGACAACTGACATAACCCTACATAAATGTTTATTAGTGTTTATTCTGATAGGCATCATTTGCTATAAAGGTTACATTTGCTAAAGTAGTCTTTATGACAGATGACACCTAATGACAAGCATTTATGCAAATGTCAGTTGTCACGACAAGCTTATGTAAGAGTCATGTAGCCTTATAAACAGCACCCTACAGTGAAGTGTTACCGATGTTTATGTCGGCAACAAGACGAAACCAACAATAAGTTTCCATTAGAAGGAGCTGAAAGGAGCCGGGCTGGGCAGCGAGATGGTATTTCTCATCATGATATAAATTCCATTACGATAAGCTTCAGTACTTAAACAACACTGAGCAACTGCATCTTTCATTACAAAGAGGAGCCGTCCTTTAGTATTTAGTGCAGTACTGGATCTGAAACACTGAATAAAATATGATGGTATGTTTGTAAACATGTCACTACTCTCCTATCAAACCTACCAAACTTCAGAAAAACTAAATCCTGCAACGCTTCTAGATTTGTGTGCATCTCAAAATGTCTCTATATTTCTTTTCCCAACGTTGATCATCCAGAAGCCGATTAGGTCAGAAGCTCTCGGTCATCAATGAGTCTAAAACAAGTCAAATCCAGTCAGATGTTTTCAGGCCCAAACAAGAATCAGAGGAATGATCTGCGTTTTACCTTCTGTTGATTTAAAGTTCAATAAACTCTGAATAGGCTGATTAACTTTTAAAGTGTGGAGGTGATTTAGACGTTGAATTTTAAATGATAGCATTATTTTAAAAGGCAAATACTTCTGCATTTGGGGCGGCACGGTGGCGTGGTGGGTGGCGCTGTCGCCTCACAGCGAGGAGGGCCTGGGTTAGATTCCCCGGCCGGGTGACCGGGGTCCTCTCTGTGTGGAGTTTGCATGTTCTCCCCGTGTCTGTGTGGGGTTCCTCCGGGTTCTCCGGTTTCCTCCCACAGTCCAAAGACATGCAGTCAGGCTGATTGGACATGCTACATTACCCCTGGGTGTGAGTGACTGTCTGTGTCTGTCTGCCCTGCGATGGACTGGCGACCTGTCCAGGGTGTATCCTGCCTTCCGCCCGATGACCGCTGGGATAGGCTCCAGCACCCCCCGTGACCCTGATGGAGAAGCGGCTTAGAAAATGGATGGATGGATGGATGGATGGATGGATGGATGGATGGATGGATGGATGGATGGATGGATGGACGGACGGACGGACTTCTGCATTTGTAATATTTAAAAAATTGAGTTTTGAAAGTCATTTATGAATTCACCCATAACAGCTAGACAAGATATTCAGATACCTCAGATTAAATACTTCTAAAAAAAAAAAAAAAAAAAAAAAAAAAATCACTATTTTCACAAGTGGCAAAGAATAATAAACTAAAAGGAATGGTTCCTTTGCTGCCTTTACCGTGGAAACTAAAACAGCAGCTTTTATTCCTAATCATATTGCCCATCACAGGAGATGTTTACAGAACCTGTCTTATAGAAACGGCTTGAAAATAACTTGCCTGTGTTCATAAAGCTGGTCAATGTATTTGATTTAAATATTTAAAAGTAGTTGAATATTGTTTATTGTAAACTGCATTGTGTGGGCTGGCATCAGGCTGGAAGCTAGATTATATAATATTTCCAGTGAAAAGTGATGTCTCACCGTCCTCAGCACCTCAACCCTCTCCTGTTCACTGCTGGAGCATCACGTCTCATTGTTGTCCAGACACAGAGTCCTGTTCAGCGCATATTCACACCAGCCTGAGTTTATAGGAGTGAGCGGGTTTGTAGGCCGTATTGTCTGATCCGTTCTGTTGCATTGCTGCGGTCTCATTCTGTTCTTCTGTGCTTCGCTGATATACGAGAGGTGAATCAGACGAAGTGGCTGGACTGAATAAGCGCTGCTGAAATAACGTGTGGCTCGCTGGAACAGCGGGTATAAGAGCCAGATCTCCCAGACCAAAGGCAGATTAATGTAAGACACTCATAACGATGTCAGACTAACGCATGCGCTAATTTAGTAAAAGTCAGGAAACAGAAGATCTGAGGGTTTTGTTATCGTCACATGATCACATTTCAAAATTTCAAAACATAAAATCATAAAATCCTACTGCAATATCGTTATGCGGTCTACTGTTAAAGCTTGAACGCTTGATTTCAGGACCATTTTATGATCATCTCATTTGCAACAGGAGCACCGAATGAGAAGATGCTATGAACTCTGTGTGCCCTCACCTTCAGAGCCTCACCACCTCCCCCAAGACACCATCATCCAAAACACCTGGTCTAATAACACGGCAAGAGTCAGAGATCAGTTTAGAGATCTGAGTCAGGAGGAAATAAACTCCTCCGTTCTAGACTCGGACTCTTTGTTCCAAATTCAGACAGTTCAGAAAAAAACATCAGTGTTTACTTTCAAACAAGACTGAGATCATGGCTGTAGCCCAAAGTATGGGAACAGCGCCCCCTGACAGTTAACAGGTGAAGGGCTAAGAAATTCTAACGTGACTAGATGCTACACCAGCGGTCAGCAACACGTGGCTCTGCCCTGTCGTGGCTCCACAGCTGAATCAGATCAGCAGGTAATAATAAAATAATCCTCCTCTACAATAAAATAAAGCTCTGCTGATCCTTCAACTCAGTTTAACAGTAAATGGTCTTAAACGCTGGAGTTAATGTAGAACTGCTGATTCACCCTTTGACCCTGAAGATCAGCGCAGACGGCTGGTCACCATAGCAACACAGACGACAGTCTCGCCCGGCTAGTAGCTACGAAACGGCAAAGAGAGAGATTTAAGACGGACATCGATAATCTGGAGACGAATGGACTGATTAGTGTTTATAGTCACTCCAGCTGGTTTCCTGATGCGTTTAATCTGCAGCGAGAAACCGAAACACTAAAAAGTCACAAGATCAGTTTCTCGTTCTCCAGCTTCTCGTTTTAATTGTCCTGTTACACTCTAAATAGTGAAGAGGTTATATCCTGATGCCCATTTAAGGTGGAACTGGAAAATGTAAAACAACAAGCTGGAGAATGAGAAGCGACTTCAACCTCGTAAAAACCGTGAAATGTTGAGATACTTTACAAGAAACTTCTACTTTTGAGGAAAAGTTTCCTGCTGGAGATGTAAGAAAAGCTGAGCTACAGCTTGAAGCAGAGCAAAGTAAGTCTGTTTTGGTTTATATCATATTTTTAGTCTAGATTAGTACATCAGCACACGCTGAGACATGTTTACAGCCAAGATGGACACAAAATAGGCACGAAATGTTGTGGCTCTCAAGGAGGACTGATTTTTGTTGGTGTTGTTAAGGTGTTGCTAGGCTATTGCTGAGCTATCCCAGGTGGTTGCTAAAGGCCAAAATGGCTCTTAACAATATGGATTGTGACCCCTTTGCTAGATGCTCCTCTGGCACAAACCAGCTCACCTGTGCCACATATTACTATGTAGGACTTTGGATGTTTGGTGCATCTTTATGTTTTGAATCTCACTTTGACCAAAAAATGAGTGCACCTAAATGAGAAATTCCATCACAGCAAGTCAAACATGACTTATTTAACGCATGCTCAAAAGTAAACTCCATAATCAATGGCAAGTAGAACCACCAGATAGAGCTCCTTTAGAACGCAGTGCAATGGGCAACAAGCATAACAGACGATCAGAAAGATCAGCTCATCTTGGACTGCCGTGACCTCAGCAGGAACTCTCTGCAGTCCCTTGTGAGACTGATGTAATGAATTTCACTGGCCAGATCCATCACTGAAACTGAAACTAATAGGACTTTTAAAAGCAGCTGAAAGGTTCCCAGCTAACTCAGCCATGCAGAATACCTGTGTGTGTGTGTTTGGGTGACCCTGATGACCCAGCTGTAATGAAGGAGGTAGAAAGAGATGGATTAACCTCTGAACCCGGCAGCTAAACCTCAACATGAAGATCTTATTATCAGCAGAGTTGCTTTATCCACAGAGAGGAGAGAGAAAAGAAAGGAGACGAAGCAAAACAGTCTTTAGATTTCCAGGCCGAGTTTCAAAGGTGAGTCAGAGCTGAATTCTGCCTCTCGTGTACCCTGAACTAATGGACATGGGGGGCGTGTGTGTCAGTAACATTTAAAATGACTGATTCACTCGTTATCTCGTAGTTAATAAACAAGCGAACATTATATATGTATATATATATATATATAAAAATATAACACACACACACACACACACACACACACACACACCTCGATCCACTCTGTTAGACACTCCGACCTTGTCGGTCCACCTTGTAGATGTAAAGTCAGAGACGACAGCTCATCTGCTGCTGCACAGTTTGTGCTGGTCATCCTCTAGTCCTTCATCAGTGGTCACAGGACGCTGCCCACAGGACGCTGCCCACAGGACGCTGCCCACAGGACGCTGCCCACAGGACGCTGCAGGCTGGATATTTTTGGTTGGTGGACTATTCTCAGTCCAGTAACACACCACCACCACATCAGTGTCACTGCCATGCTGAGAAGTACAAAAAAGCAACAAACAAACAAACAAACAAATAAATAAACACACATCTCCAGCCAAAAAGAGGATGAAGAAAAAAGCAGAAAGCAAAGCCCCCAAAAAGTTGAGAAAAGCGGAGATGCGTTTGAGCCGAGTCTGAAGTTTTGACTGAGACTGAACTCACGATGCAGCTTTTCAGAGAGAAATGTGTACAGCCAGTTGTTTTAGAGGTATTTTTATCTAAATGAATCCCAGAAGGCACGGTGGCCGGCGCCGGCACAGCACTATAAAGGCCAGATCCGGATGGGTCAGTAAAATGGCAGACTGGTTGCTAATCGAAGCACGTGGAGAAGGACAGAATGAGCACAGCTGCTAAGAATTCCAATCAGCGGCTGGAATTCAGAGTGCATCCTGATCCGGTCATTCACATCCAAACCAAGTCATTGGCGTTCACAGCAGAGCTGCTGCTTGGACATGCTGTGTATAACGTCCAGAGTGCAGGTCTCAGATTACTGATGTGAAAGAGTCCCGAAACATGGTGACCGTTCGTAAACAGAGTTAGAACTGTAGAAATCAACCATCCAAAATAACTTTACGGGAGGAAGGACCACATTCTCACCTCCGAATGCAAGTTAATGTAAAGGGTAGCTGCTGTACGTTCTCACGTGGGTTCTAGGCTGTTGCTAGGCCAGTGCTCTCGTGGGTGCTAGAGTGTTGCTATGTATTGCACGGCCATTGCTGAGCTATCCCAGGTGGTTGCTAAGCTTTTGCTCCTCCATTGCTGAGCTATCCCAGGTGGTTGCTAAGCTTTTGCTCCTCCATTGCTGAGCTATCCCAGGTGGTTGCTAAGCTTTTGCTCCTCCATTGCTGAACTATCCCAGGTGGTTGCTAAGCTTTTGCTCCTCCATTGCTGAACTATCCCAGGTGGTTGCTAAGTTGTTACTTGTATGATGGTGATAAGTGGATTGTCCCAAATCATTTGTCTAGTGTTTCCTGACTGCGGTGGAATAGAAGAGTTAGAGATTTAATCACTATACTAATATAATGACTTGGCCTCAGGATGTTGATTTGACCTTTTCAAGCCGATTTAAACAAAAGGGCAACTTATGGAACCAAAGGCATTATTTCACAGCACAGCCCCAAAAAACCCTGATAGCATCTTCTACCGGTGTAAGTTTATACAATATAAGGGTTAAAATCATCACTAGGCCTTTAAGCCTTTTTTGCATCTCTGGTCTAAGACATCATATTGGGGCAGTCGTGGGCTGGAGGTTCGGGAACCAGCCTCGTGACCGGAAGGTCGCCGGTTCGATCCCCAGAGCCGACAGCACATGACTGAGGTGTCCTTGAGCAAGACACCTAACCCCCATCTGCTCCCCGGGCGCTGTGGATTGGGCTGCCCACCGCTCCGGGCAAGTGTGCTCACTGCCCCCTAGTGTGTGTGTGTGTGTGCTCACTAGTGTGTGTGTGGTGTTTCACTGCACTGATGGGTTAAATGCAGAGGTGAAATTTCCCCTGTTGTGGGACTAATAAGGGAATCTTAATCTAGTCATATTATATAGTCAAAAAGTTTAAACCTTCAACGTTCTTATCAATACACACATTACATACTGGTGAAAATGGCCCATGATACACTGAAATAGTGACCAGTCTTCCAGGATTTTTACATTTTTGGAAAGCAACATTTGAGTTCAGCAAAATTTCACATCAGTTCAAACCTCAAAAGCACTTCCATATAACTTCCAACCTGTTTCTCTTTTTCTAGTTTTACTATTGGATTAAAAATCTCAAGATTAAGATGTAATATCATGTTTTTGTTTTCAGGACATCATCATCATAAAACAGGAAGCGAGAAATCTCATCTTAAAGACTAACTAAATATGATATATGATATTAAGCTCATTAAAAGACTTGTCAAACTTGTCAAATAAAGCCTAGTCTTAGCCACAGACACCCACTCGCCCAAACTGCACGTGTGCTTCAGATTAATGTCAACTACACTAATTATTATATCCATGGAAAATGTTCAGGAACTTCTGTAGTGAAAGTATATGGTCCTGTAATTGCTGTTAATATATAATAGAAAGATGCCTTAAGCACACCTTAATCATCATCTATTAATATTTTCTAGCATCTGTTAACTCTTAACTATATTAATAGGGATTTTAATCTGTACTGTTGTAACGTGGAGGCGGACGCACGTGCTGAGATCAGCGAGATTTATTAAGGGCAAATCCAAAATCAGGGTCGAGGCAGTCCAGGGTCATAGAGCCAACAATCGTGACAACTGTCCAGAGCTATTACTGATCAAAGCACTGTACTATGTGCAAACGCTCTTCAGTGGTTATATGACATAAGAGTTGTCCTGGCACCTTAATAGTGAAATAACCTTCATGTTATGTGGAGCTTCATGTTATGTGGAGCTTCTTTAGAGATAAGAACTTCAGTTAAGCCCAAATCACATTTGAGAATCGTTCACAACTACAGCATTAAAGTAAAAATAAATGAGAACAAACTTAAATGTCACATTTGTTCACTAATTTCTGTTCACAGTCTGTTTATTTGCTGTTTAACACATTGGAAAGAAATGAAGCTTGATCAGAAAATGTGCACGGGGCAAAACATTAAAGTAAATAACTGTGCACACTTAAGAAAGATGGTTCTTCAACGGTTCCTTAGTGAAGAAAATACACTAAACTTTTGGAAATATTCACTCCCCGATCCATATCACTGAATCCAGGTGTTCCAGTCACTTCCATGGCCACAGGTGTATAAAGCCGAGCCCCTAGGCCTGCAGACGGCTTCTACAGACATTAGTGAAAGAATGGGTCGCTCTCAGGAGCTCAGAGAATTCCAGCGTGGTGCCGTGATCGGACGCCACCTGTGCAGCAAGTCCAGTCGTGAAATTTCCTCACTACTAAATATTCCACAGTCCACTGTCAGTGGGATTATAACAAAGTGGAAGCGATTGGGAACGACAGCAGCTCAGCCACGAAGTGGTCGGCCACGTAAAATGACAGAGCGGTCAGCGGATGCTGAGGGGCATAGTGCGCAGAGGTCACCGACTTTCTGCAGAGTCAGTCACTACAGACCTCCAAACTTCATGTGGCCTTCAGATCAGCTCAAGAACAGCGTAGAGAGCTTCATGGAATGGGTTTCCATGGCCGAGCAGCTGCATCCAAGCCTTACATCACCAAGCGCAGTGCAAAGCGTGGAATGCAGTGGAGTAAAGCGCCGCCACTGGACTCTAGAGCAGTGGAGACGTGTTCTCTGGAGTGACCAATTTTAGTCTTATTTGTCCTTTTATGTTGAATCTTCATTAATTGGCTCATTATCTTGATTTTGTTTTATTGTTCCTCCTAATTAAATCTTCATTGTTCTTGATTATTTGATTCTCCATGTCGCCTTGGTTAGTTTAACCTGATTAAATTCCATTTTAATTTCTCTTTACATCCCTTTACACTGCAAATGCTCGGCTGCGTTGAAAATGAGGGTCGATGTGTTGAGTGAAAATCGATTGATAGATTGATACAACACAGTCTCTATCAATCTGAAAACCCTTTAATCATGCAAAAAGTTCTTTGAGTGCTAATAAAGGGGCAGTCGTGGGCTGGAGGTTAGGGAACTGGCCCAGTGACCGGAAGGTTGCCGGTTCAATCGAGCAAGACCCCCAACTGCTCCCCAGGTGCTGTGGCTAGGGCTGCCCACCGCTCCGGGCAAGTGTGTTCACTGCCCCCTAGTGTGTATGTGGTGTTTCACTGCACTGATGGGTTAAATGCGGAGGTGAAACTTCTCCGTTTGTGGGATTAAAAGTGTCACTTACTTACTATAGAAGGGCATGTTCTGTACTAAAGAACCCTTAGAGAACCATCTTCTTTAAGAGTGTATGGATGGAGGATGTGTTTGAGCTCATTTTCACGTAGGGAATGAAAGCCTGTGTGTAATTGGAGACGTTGGGGTGTTCAAACTTTTGTGCATGCCAGTAAAAGAAGGGCTACAATTAACTAGTTTACTCAACCAAGAACGTTCTTTCAGTTCCTACTCAGAACGGGTTCCTGGGGAAAAAACTCCCCCAGAACTGTCCAGATTTCTCCACTTTTCAGCCCTGCAAGTAAACAGGCTGACCGGATAAAACCCAGAGCTGCACGGTCTCCAACCCACACAGCAGTGTTTCTGAAGAACCCTCAGAGAGAAGCTGCAGAGACAAGCTCCTCACTACTCACACACTCTTAATAAGAGGGTTCTTTAGCTAAAGGAATGGTTCTGTTTGGAACTGTGAGTTCTACACACACACACACACATGATTAAATGTTTCTCTGTATGGTGAAAAGGTTCTTCAGACTGATCGAGAATGTGTTATATATGGTTTTATATAGCATCAAAAGGGGTTCTTCTACTGTCACAAGCTTGAAAACTATAGCAGAACCCTTTCCAGTGCTATACAGAACCATTTTCCAAAAAAAAGGTTCTATATGGAGCCATCAATCAAGAGCCATTTAAAATATGAAACGGTTCTACATAAAAACCCAATGTTCTAAACTGGACATTCCCTTTATTGCGGAACACTTGGAGAACCATTTTTTATATATATATATATATATATATATATATATATATATATATATATATATATATATATAAATAAAGTGTATACTTACAATGTCCAGTTTATAGCCAATAGAAGAACCTTTATGGGTGCTATGTAGAACCATTTTCATAAAGATTCTAAATAAAGCCTTGTCAATCAATCAAGAACCATTTCACCATGCAAAGAACCATTTAAGCATGCAGATGGTTCTATATAGAACTTGTCATTCTAAAAACAATATTCCCTTTACTAAGGAACCCTTGAAGAACCATGTTTTTAAGAGTATTGTTACAATGTCAAGCTTGTACCAATAGAGCAGCCCTTTAGGTTACCATATAGAACTATTTTAAAAAGGCTCTATATAGAAGCATTTCTATCAATGAGGAACCATTTAAGCATGCAGATGGTTCTATATAGAACTTGTCATTCTAAAAACAATGTTCCCTTTACTAAAGAACCCTCAGAGAACCATCTTCATGTATGTAAAGACACTATTAGAGTGCTGTTCTAGCTGCTGACAGTGGAGTAGTGTTGCTGTCCTCAGTGCAGAGCCAGAGTTTAGGGTTTCTCTGAATCTGACGGAATTCACACATTTGCATTATTTACACGTTCTCCTCCGAGTCTGGGCTGCTGCTTTGCTGCAAGCTGGCCTTCCCCTCATCACTCACTGGATCCAGCCTGCGAGAGCAGTAATGTGCCCTATTTTTCATGCGGCGAGGGCACCGGGTGGGTTTCAATGCAATAGTTTGGGGTTTGAGTCAGAGGCGCTCATTGCAATTACTCATGCGTCTTTCTGCTCCCTTTCAAAGCTCGACGTGTCACATTTCCATTCCTTTCATACCAGTTTTGTTGTGCGCTTGTCTCCTCTAACCCGAGACATCGCATGAGGAGAATGTTTATGCTGCTCTGAGCACTTACAGACGAGCTAAAGGTGAGATGCCACGGAACGAAAAAAGAACTTTAGTCTACAAAAATAGACGACTCGAGTTTTTGCTCTTAAAAAAAGAGGATCTGAGCCTCGCTTCACTGCCTCAGTGAGGCTTCTTAGCCTGCTGAAGTCCCACAACAGCCTGTATGAACTTCTACTGAACCTCATGCTGGGATTAATGCGTCCAGCGTTTCTAAGGACACTCCGAGTTAATCGACCTCCACACCGCAGCCAATCAGTCCTGGGATTTTCCAATAAATTGAACAGGACTGGAATGCATTTGTGTTTCACCTCAATTACATCCCGACGTCTGGTGCTCTGGTCCAGGACCATGAACATGCATCTTTAGCAGTTAGCACCATTCTTCTGGCCTAAGGTTTCACAGTAGCTCTTTTTGAAAGCAGCTTCTCCTGGAAGCAAGATTAAAGAATGTGAATTTACATGTGCTTACGCATATTTATAATTGTATGAACTTGATTTGATTATGCTGCCCATTTCTGTCCAGTCAAATAGAGTCGATTCAGCATACACTATATTTCTAAAAGTATTCGGTCGTCTGGCTTCACACACATATGAACTTGAGTGACGTCCCATTCTTAATCCATAGGGTTTAATATGGTGTCGGCCCACCCTTTGCAGCTATAACAGCTTCAGCTCTTCTGGGAAGGCTTTCCACAAGGGTTAGGAGTGTTTATGGGAATTTCTGACCGTTCTTCCAGAAGAGCATTTGTGAGGTCAGACGCTGATGTTGGACGAGAAGGCCTGGCTCACAGTCTCCACTCTAATTCATCCCAAAGGGGTTCTATGGGGTTGAGGTCAGGACTCTGTGCAGGCCAGTCCAGTTCTTCCACTCCAAACTGTTTGATTTAAATGAGAAGTGCTCTGTTTGGAGAAAGAAAAAACACTGAGCTCCAGCATAAAAACCTAACCCCATCCGTGAAACATGGTGGTGGTAGTATCATGGTTTGGGTCTGTTTGGCTCCACCTGGGCCAGGATGGTTTGCCTGTTGTAGCTGCTTGTACAGAGGAATGGGCTAAAACTCCACCAAGCCGACGTGAAGGACTTAACAATTGCCAGAAATGTTTAGTTGCAGTTGTTGCTGCACAAGCAGGTCACACCAGATACTGAAAGCAAAGGGTCACATACTTTTGCTACTCACAGATATTAAATATTGGATCATTTCCCAAATAAATAGATGATCTAGTCTAATATTTTTGTCTAATCTGCTACTAGGATTTGAGTGAAATGTGACAGTTTTAGGTCACATTTATGCAGAAATATGCAAACTATTTAAGCACCACTGTATAAAGAGTGAGGGAGGTACGCAGCACAAGGTTTGGTGTCTGATGGGTACAGGACTGTTTGGGAAGCACTGCTTTACACCAATACTAATTAGCGTAACTGTGACTAAGCAGTAAAAAAAAGACAATAAATTCAGCAAGTGTGCAAAAGTGGCTGATAACATCCGTGAGTGGAGGTGGTGTAAGAATTTAAATTCCATATCTGTGACCCCTGTGGTCATTCAAGCCCTTGGCAAATCGTGTGTAAATGTTTTATATGCTTGTTATGGAGCTGCTCTAATGACCATAGGCCTATCTGTGTGGGTGTTCCTAGACAAGATGTGTGAGACTTTAATTTAACAAAAAGAATGTCTTCTAAACTTTCAGAGCTGTGAGACCACATGAGGGAATTAGAGCCTCTTCATTTATGCGAGTTGTTTTTATTTTTTTCAATACAAACATGCTCAAATGTCTTCAGCAGCGCTTTAATGAAAACCTGAGTATGGCAGAAAGATCAATATGCTGAACTTGCATTGTTACACATGTTAGTGTTTGAAGGTGTAAAGGTTATAGATGTCAAGTGATGCCTTCCTTCCCTTCCTGAACCATATCAATAATAAATTATGCTTGAGCACTAAAAGGCGAGGCGTCATCTTCCTGAGTGAAGGTGTAGTAAGTGTGTAGGTTGGGCAGATTTTCCAGGTTTTCGTAGTGAATGTGCTCAGGCCTTCAAGCCAATTCAAACTGCACACCAAAACAGGATAAAACATTAGGGCAAAAAAATAAATAAAAAGGTGAATAAATTATAAAACGGATGAGTTTCTTGGGAAATGTTGAAGTAAATGATTAACGGCATTCCCAACAGGACTGCAGCAGGACATGTTTGTGCCAGATTTCTGTCACACACAGGAAAATGGTTTCTGGCACTTTCTGCTCATAAAATCATTTTGGAAGAAACAAAAGGAGCACGAGGAGAGACCACAGAGAGAGAAGTGTGTAAACGCCCAGTAAAACGAGTTCCACTACAGACAGACAGACACAGACACTAACCTCAGAAACACAGACGTTCATATGACCAGCGCCACAGAAAGGCGAGCCGCTTCATCTGTCACAGCTGCTGAGATTGATATTCGAGGATGTGTCCAGAACTGTTGGAGAACCGAACGCACAACAATGTGTGAGTCCAGACTTCATCATCATCATCATCTTCTTCTTTCGGCTGCTCCCTTTAGGGGTCGCCACAGCGGATCATCTGCCTCCATCTTGCCCCATCCACTGCCTCCTCTACTTTCACACCAATGATTCCAGACTAAATAAAGACGATGTTTTAAGATGCTGAGCCATCAGAATAGCTTCAGCACTCTAAAGGTTCTCACTCGGTGGCGTTTTGCTGATGGGGCTGGACAGTCCGGTCTAAAATCTGGTGCCCTGTGAATGGAGACATGGTCATGCTGGAAGGACCCCCATCAGGACAGAAATGTTTCTGCGCAAGATGGAGGTGATCGGCCAGAATGTATTAGGTTTTTACTGTCCTTTACCTCCTAGTTTGACCCAAACCATGCCAGCAGCATGCCAGTCAGGACCCCCTCGCTGTAGAGGTCTGTACCACGCCGGCCCGGATCACCACACTATCGGCCCCTGGGCAGAAATATTGGGTGGGCGCCTCCCTAACGTCAGCGATTCGTTGTATGGCCACCAGAGGACTGAGTCCCCGGAGTACTCGCCTTCTTCCACATGAACCACCTGCACCCAATTTCAATAAATCATCCACGGCTTAAACACCCCGTCCTTTCAGCCAGGCAGTGCGAAGTATTGCCAGTTCACTGAGCGTTTGGGAATGTCTAGCTGTCTTGTGTTTCCGACTCTTTGCCTGGAGTGTTGGATTTTTGCCTTTTGCCTCTTTGTTTTGGATGATTAGTTTCGGACAGACGTCCTGGTTTTGACCCGTTTTCTATGCCTTTTGACCCCGAGCCTTCGATCGCCCCTTCTACCATTAAACCTGCACATGGGTCCTTCTTCAGTTGGAGTCTGTTGTGTCACACCTAGCTACATTTTTTTGGGTGGTCATTGAATTTAATGATACATGAGGCCAGTGCCTCTGTGAGTAAGGAAGTCCGGTGTGATCGGGATCTGTAATACAGCGCAGATCTAAATGCAGATGTCGGTTTAGTCCGTGAAATCCAGGCCTGAGACATGGGCAAGGAAAAAGAAGAAGAGCATAACCAGAGTGGATAACTAGCCGTTTCTTCTGGGTACAAATTACGACGCTCGCAGCGTTTCTGTCGAGGCCTCTATGCATTCCAAATATGGCCTTTCGATCCTGTAGAACACACGGCCGCTAAACAGGCCCAGGAATCCACAAAAACCCAATTAACCTCACTTCACACACGCACAGGTACAAATGAAAGGAGCATCCACGAGCTGAAATTAAAGCTTTGGCTTGCTGGCCTTCGCTTTCTCAGCTGATGGGGATATTTACGCCTCTGATTTGGCTAACGATCCCAGGTTTAATTATTTCTGCAGTTTATAAGACAGCCATCTAATTGCCATGATTTTGTTTTGATTGAGCGAGACCTTGGGTAAAGCCCAGCGGAATCTATTCTGGGTTGATTAGTGATAAACAGGCTCACAGTTTTCTGCCCATCATATTGCAAAATTGGTGACTTCGTCTCCAAAAATAAAAGATAAGTTCTTTTTGACATTGTGAGAGTTGTGAGGTTGTGTAGAGCTAACAATCATCATGTACTGTTGTTCTCCGTTATCACACTGATAAAAATGGCAACATTCAGGTTTGATTCATTAGCTGCTTATTATTCTCAAAGACTGAACAATTCGCTTTAATTAAGTAGCATTTCTGGCTTGTATTCCTCTTTAATCTCCTGCTGCAGTGGACAGCGACGTTATGGTTTACATATATATAAATAAGTTATATATAAATAAATAAGTGTGTGTGTGTGTGTGTGTGTGTGTGTGTGTGTGTGTGTAATATAAATAAATAAATAAATAAATAAATAAATAAATAAATAAATAAATGTACTCACACACTTTAATCTTCTTTCGGCTGCTCCCTTTAGGGGTCACCACAGTGGATCATCTGCCTCCATCTTGCCCTATCCACTGCCTCCTCTACTTTCACACCAACCATCTCCATGTCCACCTTCACTACATACATACTACATACACACTTTAATATAGGGTCATTATTCTAAAAGGTCTTAACCTCTCCAGGCCTTCACTCCACAGCAACTTCATGCTCTGTGTGATGTCAGAAGGGGTTTCAGGGAAGAGACTGATGGGTACTTGGGTTGCTGTGATGTTTGAAGTGAGGGCGCTGGTTAAAGAAACCACATTGTATTAACTCTGGGCTGGACAGCTGGCTTGGGCGTTAAAATATTGAGGACTGAAGCTCCAAAAGGTGCCGCCCTAGCAGAAATAAAACCCTGGAGACGCCGTATTGTAAATGAACTTGGATCTGACGGAAAACAGGGTTATAATGTCAGATATCCATCACTGACTGTCTACATCCATAACCAATATATCGCTTAGCCGTACTGAAACTGACGTAAGCAATAATAAATATTTATGTGGGGTTATTTGACGAGCAGACATTCGCTGTAAAAGTTATATTGGCTGGTTTTGATCAAAGACGTAGCCTTTATGACCCGACATTTCAGTCCACATCAGTAAGTGTTTATGTAGGGACACGTCAGTTCTCATGACAAGCTTATGTATGTGTCACGTAGCCTTGTGAACAGAACCCTACAGGAAAGTGTTACCAGGTGTTACAGTTGCAGACATAATGCATTATAGACGCGGCTATAGAGTGTTTATAGCAGCTCAGACATGCTATTCATAGAAATCGTTTGCCATTATAATGAGTGGTAATACTTGTGCTGCAACATGTTTGTGAATGAGTGAATTATAGTACATTATAAGGCATCATAAGGCTGTGATAGTCAAGTACGCTTACAAAGCTTTAATACCAAGTTAGAGTTATAAGCCTATTTGTGCTGTTTATGAAAATAAGCTTCATAGAAAGCGTTCCCGAAACTCGGAGCGTCACTGTGTCCGTGGCCCCTCGAGTAGGAGTGTGTGTTCCTGTGTCTGCGCGAGCCTCATTTAAATAGGACAAACTGAGGCGGACGCGATGATGGGCGTTTAAGATTCAGATTACGTTAGCTGCCTCCCCCAGGGAACTGTGTGAGGTGGCATTATGGGGGAATTAATGAAGTGGGCGGTGCTCTCAGCACGGTCTCCTTGGTACCTGGTGCTGCATTATGTATTATTATGATGACTCTGTATGTTCCTGTGCCTGTAGAGGTGCACAGGAGAACTGACGGTTTTAATGATGAAAACGTGGCAAAACACACACACACACACACACACACACACACACACACACACACACACACACACACACACACACAGCCTCTGGAAAGTTCAGAAAAGTTCTACTCCGTGGAAAAGAGGACATGTTTAGAAAGCTAGGCCTGTTAGCAAGCTGACACCACAGCTTAGTTTCAGTTCGTTTACCATAGTTAGCTCATTAGTTGTGTAACACTGTAGAACATCCAAGGACAAACATCTGCACTTTGGAAATTTAGTGTTCCTATTTGATTGATTGGTGAGCTGGTAGTCCAGTTAACTTACCTTAAGTGCAAAGCCAGCTTGCTAACCCTGTAATGTTAGAGGATATGTATAAACTATATTTCCAGAAGTATTCAGTCACCCATCAAGGGGATCATGGTGTGGGGGTGTTTTTCAGGAGTTGGGCTCGGCCCCTTAGTTCCAGTGAAAGGAACTCTTAAAGCTTCAGCACCAAGAGATTCTGGACAATTTCCTGCTCCCAACTTTGTGGGAACAGTTTGGGGACGGCCCCTTCCTGCTCCAACATGACTGCACACCAGTGCACAAAGCAGGTCCATAAAGACGTGGATGAGCCAGTTTGGTGTGGAAGAACTTGACTGGCCTGCACAGAGTCCTGACCTCAACCCCATAGAACACCTTTGGGATGAATTCGAGCGGAGACTGTGAGCCAGGCCTTCTCGTCCAACATCAGTGTCTGACCTCACAAATGAGCTTCTGGAAGAACGGTCAGAAATTCCCATAAACACTCCTAACCCTTGTGGAAAGCCATTATAGCTGCAAAGGGTAGGCCGGCATATTAAACTATGGACTAAGAATGGGAAGTTCATATGCGTGTGAGCCAATACTTTCGGCTATTATATATAAAAAATATATTTTTTTGTTTGATTTTTTAAAACGTGTCCAGTTTATAATCCATTTCCATAAATGTCTGACTGTTGAATGAAGAAAAAAAAAAACCCACCCTATAGCCTCATGTCTTTACAGTGGTAGTGATAGGAACCAGGGTTGGGGTTCTAGACTCCTAACATTACCATCTCCTCCCTGTGTAAAATGACCAAATTGCAAGTCACTCTGGATAAGAGCATCAACCAAATGCTGTAAAAGGTAGCCATAGCCATTTCATTTATCCTCCAGAACCACCAGAGAACCTACACGAGTCTTCTGAGCTTATATGGAATGTTGATGATGGAAAACAGTGGAAAATCTGGAATAATGAGTTTTCTTTGGGGACTATTTTGCCGCACAGCGCCCTGCATGTCTCCCTCCACCATGAATGGAGTTGAAGTTCTCTAAACTCTCATAAAACAGCGTCTCAGTCATCAGGCAGTGAATTCAGAACCAGTTCCTGTAGGAACTTTCTGTAGGAGGTTTTAGAGGGACGTCTGGTTCCTATCACCACCACTGTGAACGGCTCTGACTCAGTTTATCTAGAACAGAGCGTTTCACACCAAACCACTCAGAACCGCTGCTTTGAACCAGTTAATTATGCAGAATTTGTAAAGTTCAACTTGGACACTTTAGTAAGTCATAGCTGATGCTACACTGCTGTAGTTTAACAGCTCATCTTTTTAATTGATTTCTGCTTACACATGCGGCCAGTCAGCCTCGTGAAACATGACAAAAGCTTTATAGTGATATGATCATATAGTGCACATTATCACTGTCCTATAAGATACCGCAAAACTCAGACCTCTAATAGTGTTTATATTATACTGATCCATGTTTCACAGCGTGCGCCACACGTCTCCAGCCTTTCATATTTCTTCTGTGACAGAAAATCGCATGACAATGAGGTGCTTGCCCACGAGGCCAGCGGACAACCGGCACTCAATGTTAAACGCTGCTTTGCTGTAGCCAGTGGTCATATTTCACCTGCAAAATCCCACGTTAACCTTGTCTACTGGCCCTCGCTTACATGCAGAGGTGAGGGCCGTATCGACACCTGCGATTCAATTTTACTGCCTGTAGAAGACAAAAAAACATGCTGGGAGAAAAAGTTCACAGTGAGATTCAGACGCATCGCACGTCGTCCTTGTCGCTCGAGCACAACAGAAAAGTTAGAGAGAGAGTTGAGGGGGGGAGAGAAAAGCTGTGGATAAGGTCTTTTGATGGTGCGGTTGACCTCAGAGCCGCCGCTGCTGCTGTTCTCCAAGAACATCCGTTAACTGCAGACCCTGACTTAAACAGGAACCAGAGAAACGAGCGTGCACAGCAGTGAAGTTACCTTGGAAGTCCATGGACCACGAGTTTTATCATTCTTTATTAAAAGTCATATTGATGTACACCCGTCTTCTCTAAAGCCATTCCTTTCATCTCTGTACGAATTACAGAAAGAAGCGCAGGAGTTTTACAGGTCACAGTTTAGAGGCCTCGTGTTGTTTTATACATGCATGTGAATCGTGTGCCACAATATACATCATCCCACTTATTTGACAGAAGAAAAACACTAAATGAGCCACAGCTGGACTTCACTTTACAGGAACATCTTGGCCTCTTAGCCCTGGCCAGTTTTTTAAAAGTGGCAAATAAAGTGATTCATCACAAAATGACAGACTAATGGCCAAACCAGTACAGTGTAAACACCACAACACCACCATAATTACACAATGCATGCATTTAAAAAAGGAGGCGCTGGAGTTTTTAAACCCTGTGTCCACTCACTGTCCACTCTGTTAGACACTCCTACCTTGTAGATGTAAAGTCAGAGACGACAGCTCATCTGCTGCTGCACAGTTTGTGTTGGTCATCCTCTAGTCCTTCATCAGTGGTCACAGGACGCTGCCCACAGGACGTTTTTGGTTCTCAGTCCAGCACTGAGGTGTTTAAAAACTCCAGCAGCACTGCTGTCTGATCCACTTACACCATCACAACACACCACCACATCAGTGTTACTGCAGTGCTGAGAATGATCCACCACCCAAACAGTACCTGCTCTGTGAGGGTCCATGGGGGTCCTGACCACTGAAGAACAGGGTAACAGAGTATCAGAGAAACAGATGGACTACAGTCTGTAACTGTAGAACTACAGAGTGCAGCTATACGGTCAGTGGAGCTGATAAAGTGGACGGTGAGCGTAGAAACAAGGTGTCCCTAATAAAGTGTACATGACATGTACATACATGAGATTTGGGGGTTGAAGGATGTGTGGTGTTTGAGGAATGGGCCGCTCCATTCCGGTCTCATTTTTACCGGCACCATCTGCGAGCAACATCCATCTGACGTCCGAATGAAGTTTCAATTAGCCTTGCCCACCGGTCTCCAATGAAAAATCATGACCAAATGTTGTTTTAGGGCTTTTCATTGCATATTGACCTTTGGGTGTGATAAATATGCTTGACTACTATAATAAGACCCTCTGGAAGTGCGCAAATACCAGGCCGATGCCCAGACGGTCGGCAAAATGAAAACTATGTTTCAGGAGAAATTGTCATAATGATAATCTTTTTATGTGCCCATTGTGCCGACCTTATAGAGCCACTTATTCTAATAGGGAGAGGAAATTAAACTCAGTAATTCATATTGTAGATATTCATCTTGAGTAATAATTAGACTCTGTGGGGGTTATTCATAAACCTCTGCTGTCACGGAGTTGGAGCTTTGTTCACAGAAGAGAATTCCCTTGATGTGAGTATTTTTTTCCATTAGGATACAAAAAAAGTCAGCGTAGGCGGTTTAGGGGGATAAAGTCCAGATATTCTCCACTGGAACCGACATTCAAACGTAATGAACTGTGTCATGTACCTGTTGCCCACTTAACCATAAAACTTGGGGCCCAGTCCCATTTCTTATTTCTACCCTACCCCTTGTTTTCAAGTGTCTCCTTGTTCCTGAGCTACAGGGCAGTGGTTGAGATCTTCCCTCTGAAATGAGACCCTCTAATAAAAGAGCATCACTTCATTAACAGCTACTAGCGCCGCTCTGTAGGCGACCCTGCCCGTCTGCAGGGACAGCAGAGGAGGGGAAAGTTCAGCTCCTCACTGCTGGGCTTTGGTTACGTTTAGGGATCAGACGCCTTCAAAGAGGGGGGCAGTTATTTATTATCACCCCCCCTAATTCTTCAGTGATATGAAGCTGAAGTCAGAGATTCTCCAGATTCTTGTTCAGATTTTCCCATTCCACCTTAAATGGAGCAGCAGGTATATTCTGGCACTTCAAGTGTCAAAACTGTTGGACAATTTAAGGTGGAACGGGAAAGTTAGCTACTGAGATGTTAGCATTTCTAGTGTTTTTATGCTTATGAAGAAAATGACCATAAAAAAAAAAAACTGAAAACAGCATTAAACTAAGTTGATATGAGCGGCTACAGTAACGGAGAAAATTCTCACATTTGTGGGTTTCTTTGATTTCTTGTGCCCCCCACCCCCAACTGTTTGGAGTCTCTGAAGAACCTCAGTTTGAAGGGTCATGTAGCCCCATCACAATCAACCCACCCCTTTATCTTGACAACAATCGGGACACCCTACCCCCACGACAGAGGGGCAGGGCTGAGTGGTGAAATGGGACCTTAGTTTGATGAAACTGAAATACAGCACAGAGATCAGCACTCAGTTAAATTACTGCTTAGATATTTCTATTTTACTCAACTCCTCTCAAAATGCGTGCGTTACAGGTGTGGCCTAAAATAGCATCACAACTCATCACCTGCCATCAACAGACTGAAGTAAAGAGTTCAATACAGTCTATTACAGAAAAATAACCCAAAGGAGAGAGAGACTCATTCAAGACTAACTTTATTCCTATAGAACGGTTTACAGCAGGTCACAAAGCAGCTTTACAGAAAAATCCAGGTCTGAGCCCCATGAGCGCCAAGAAACTCCCCCAGGGCAAGACAAGGAACCACAGAGGAACCAAGACTCAGGAGGTTAATCCTCCTCTGGACGACAACGGACAGCGAACACCAACGTGAGCAAAATGATCAGAGAATGAGGTTTTAACATTAAAAACACGCCAGATGAAAATCGTCCCTGCGGACGCCGTGAATCCAAAATGCTTCCCGCTTTAAACTCTGGTCTCCCTTTATCTGGATAGTTCACTACAATCCCGGATAGATGATCTACAAACTGATCACCTCCGTTTAAACTCATGATTATACAGGGGTGGTTTTGGGGTTAGGACTTGGACCAGGGTTAGTGCTGGGACCAGGGTGAGGTTGGGTTCAGGTTTAGAGTTAAAACGTTACGGTCAGTTTAGTCGAGATTACCAGGTGTGACCGTTTCTGTATCCAAGAGCTTCGACACCGATACGACACTAGAATATTGATCCACTGGTGAATTAAGGTCTTTCCTCCTGATAATCTGGTTTTTAGTGGCCTCCATGGAGCATGGACACTAATTTAACTTGATAAAACGGATTTTGGAGAGCCAGCATGCCATTAAGCACAAGGTGGAAGTCCCTCTTTTGAAACATGTTCTTTGATCCATTACTGAGAAGTAGAATGCAGACAAATATTCATCACATATAATATAATATAGATCATGTTATTACAGCCCTTCTCTATAAGAACACGTACATCTGACAGCTGGAAAGCAACATCAGGTCTCTGTCACCATCTAGTGGTCAGATTATCACAGTTCCAAATTGAAACCCCATTTAAAATGGCTTGATACTGTATCGCACTGTGTGTGTTGTGTTGGTATATTTGGTCATTTTAGCTTTTCAGTTTGGTTTGTGATGCGCCTGCTGCACAGACCTGTATGAAGTAAGGAAAAGAGCAGCCACACCAAGTCAGTTATTAGCATTACACAGATCATGGGCACCACAAAGCAGCCATTTGAGTGTAATTCTCTCTTTTGCTGTTTATATCAGCGCCGAGATTCTCAGCGTTTTTTCTTCCGTCACAGATTTAATAAAAAACCCACATCTCTTTACTTTAGCACGTCGAGTCAATCATTGTTTTTTACTTTAGATTATTTTTATTTTGTTATTGCTTTTTGGTGCATTTTTATTACATAATATCTTTTTCCTCTGTTTTTATTATTTCATTCCTTTTCTGTATTGTAAAGCATTTATAGCTGCGTTTTAAATGTATGAAGAGGTGCCATCATAAATAAAGTTAAACTGATGGGATTTTCTGATATGGTCTTAAACTGAAAGCTGTATGAACTTCAGCTCATCACTAATCTTGCTCTTCGTCATGTTCGAAGCCTCACCAGTAATTTTCCTCCTTTGCCTGTGAACAGACTGTCCACACAAAACAAGGAAGTCCGTGAGCAATAAAACTCCGTATGTATGTGATATTAACTGCATCAACTGATTCTCAGCAAGACAAGCTCAGTAGGACATTGCCGGATGCAAAGACAGAAAACCTGCATTACTCCTGTTCTACCATTAGGGGGCAGCAGAAGGATGTCCTGATACGTCCTTATAATGAACTGGGCCTTTTTTGTTGAGAAGATGAACAAAGGGACCCTGCTGTGCTACTGAGTTCAGCCCAAACCAGCACTTCTAACACTACATCTGAAATAAACTGTTAGAGACTCAGTGTACAGAGTTCGGTCTTAGTCCTAACCTGTACTGATACACCTGGACGTGACTTGCCTTCACAGTATTTCACTATAGGTAATGTTTAATTCTTAGAAGACAGACAGACTTTTCAAAAGTTTTCACTCCCCCATCCAGATCACTGAATTCAGGTGTTCCAGTCACTTCCATGGCCACAGGTGTATAAAGCCGAGCCCCTAGGCCTGCAGACTGCTTCTACAGACATTAGTGAAAGAATGGGTCGCTCTCAGGAGCTCAGTGAATTCCAGCGTGGTGCCGTGATCGGACGCCACCTGTGCAGCAAGTCCAGTCGTGAAATTTCCTCACTACTAAATATTCCACAGTCCACTGTCAGTGGGATTATAACAAAGTGGAAGCGATTGGGAACGACAGCAGCTCAGCCACGAAGTGGTCGGCCACATAAAATGACAGAGCGGTCAGCGGAGCTGAGGGGCATAGTGCGCAGAGGTCACCGACTTTCTGCAGAGTCAATCACTACAGACCTCCAAACTTCATGTGGCCTTCAGATCAGCTCAAGAACAGCGTAGAGAGCTTCATGGAATGGGTTTCCATGGCCGAGCAGCTGCATCCAAGTACATCACACTCCCAACTTTGTGGGGACAGTTTGGGGACGGCCCCTTCCTGTTCCACCATGACTGCCCACCAGTGCACAAAGCAGGTCCATAAAGACGTGGATGAGCCAGTTTGGTGTGGAAGAACTTGACTGGCCTTCACAGAGTCCTGACCTCAACCCCATAGAACTCCTTTGGGATGAATTAGAGGTTAAATGACTACCTACACATCGGGCATGTTGTCTGGTACACATTTGGGACTGAAGGGATCGCTCAGGGTTACCAAGGTCAGGATATGAAGAGAGCTGAAGTGGTCACACCTCATGTCTAAACTGGTTACACATCATTTTTATTGAATAGAACCATCTGTCATATTTAAACTCTATTGCAGTACTACAATGAAACAAGTGGAACGTTTTGGATGGAAAGGAGTTGCATATGCTTGAAGTGTCCAGAGGTTCTTCTCTGTGGTGTCTAGACAGACTGAGCTGCACCAAGTCACCTATTGGTTAGGACTTCAGGAGCTGAGCTGCCAGAGGAATTAACCAGTGGCGCTTCTTTCCAGTAGGCAAGACAACCTGAAGACCAAACTCTAGGCCTTCTGTAAGTTCTAGGTAAGTCACTGACCATACAAGCAGCAGCAGGTTGATCAGTGGATTGTTAGAAACAGAGTAGAAAGTAATGTGTGACATCAGTATATTATGGTATTGTTTTAAAATAAAGGGGTCACTAAAAATGTAAATAAAAAGTTTGTTTATTTTGAAAAGGTGGTACAAAAATCAAAGAAAAAAACCTGATCTAAGAGAGGGTGGATTGGTCATCCATCCATCCGAACAGAACCTTGTATCCCCATTTTTGTTGTTTTTCAGTTTGACAAAGGCTAACGGACATTTTTAATTGTGTGTAAATTTTGGGATGAATGGATCAAAAGAAACAAATTCTGGTTCCATTGACTTCCACGGAAAGTAAAGTAGGTTTTTTCCTTCTCCTGTAAAGTTTGAGATACAAAGTTTTGTTCTGACAGCAGCAGCAACACACACACACACACACACACACACACACACACACACACACACACACACACACAAAAATCCATCTACTCTAACTGGGTTTGTTTAGTGATTAAATTTAATATTGAATGTATTATAGTACTTTGCACCGGCCCTTCCTGCAAATTCTTTACTAAAGAATTTTTTGCAAATAACCAAATAAAACTAATTTAATTTACACATAGGAATGTTTGGGATTACTTGAATACCGAGAAGCAGAAAATGCTGCCAATGTCTATGACTGGAACGTGGAAGGTGTGGAAAATTCTTTTAAAGAATAAAAGCAACTGTCCTGAAAAGAGTGGACGCTGTAATAAAAGGCAAAGTTGGAATGTTTTGGCTTCTTTTAAAATGAAGAATTTCTCCCTAATCTGCAGATGAATGACTTGTGCTTGATTGCAGTTGTGACTGGAAATGAAATTAAAGGCTGAATTCAGTTTCCCAGCTTCCAGAATGTTATGAGGCTTTAGTAAAGCCCTTCACTGTTCGCGGAGCATGTGCTAAGGTCCCTGGAGAGAACTTCTGCAGAAAACTTGCCACAGTGTTCAGCCTTCAGCTGGGTTTTAATCAAACGTGTTCATCTTGATCTTCTCGTGGTTTTATCCAAGATGTTTTCAATAACATGCATTTACATAAAAGGTCTTTATGTCTCTGATGAACACAAAGCCATCTGATCTTATTAGGAAGCAATGAGCCTTACAGGCTCTAGTTCTGCTCTAGTTTCCATCCGTGCGTCACGCTGTGAATTAAAATGCTAATGTCAATGTAAAGCAAACAGATTGTAGCCCACAGGACCTTTAATCAGTGGTTGGAATGCCCTACGGGAAACTCGCGTGATCAAATGGTTCTTTAGATAGAGCGAAAGTGTTCTATGCCACCAAGTAGGGTTCTATTGTTATAAGCTTGACATTCACAATAGCAATGTTTTGGTGCTTTGTAGAACCCTTCAAAACATTCGGTATAGGACCACGACGTTCCCCACTGAATCCGAGGAAGCATTTCACCATGATCTAAATGGTTCTTTTGAGTGTTCATCTATATAGTCTCTTAGGGAACCGTGTTTTACCTCTACCGGTTCTGTATGTGCTTAAACTTGTATCCACTATGCAGCGCAGCCAAGAGGAGGGTGGTTCCTCAGGTCTCCGGTTCTTTCAGGGCACATCCAGCAGCCCTGATGGTGACCCTGCATAGAGGGTGGGTAGTAACTACTCTTGAAAAAACTTGAGGGTCTTTAGAAAAGAGAAGGGTTCTGTACAGAATCACGGACACTCAAAGAAGCCTTTGCAAGATTAAGCCGCATGGTGAAAGGGTTCTTCAGCTTCATGGAGAACGTTGTAGATACACATGTACTTCAGTTAAATACTGATGGTTTGTTCTCTGCCGAGTATTTAAATGAGGTACTTCTACTCGAGTATATTAGTAAGTAAATGCGTTTTTTTACCCAGTTACATTTTGTCCATTCATATTTTGTTACCAATTCAATTTGTGTTCATTTGATTCTGTTCTGTTGCTGAAAACATCTGGACTGCTTGGAGGCTGGTGGCAGCTCTGATTTTAGAGCTCTAGCATTTTATTTTAGACCAAAATAATCCAAAAGATAGAAAAACAGAGCTATGCAGAATTCTATGCTGGCAGGTACTGGATTTACTGAGAAGCTCCACTGCAGTTCAAAAGTATGTGAACCTCTGCTTTCAGGAACTGCTGTGACCCCCTTGAGCAGCAGGTTCCTGTAACTCAAGATCAGCCCTGCATGTTCACGGAATAATCTTGGCCCATTACTCCTCAGAGCTTCTTCAACATTGTGGTGGACCTTCTTGCATGAATGCCACACCTTAGGTTCTGCCTCAGCTGAGCTCTGGACATTGACCCAACATTGCTTCTGCTTTAGCCATTCTTTGTAGACTAACTGGTGATTTGAGAGTTGTCAGCTCTTTGCAGGACCCACCTGATGTTGAGGTTCAGTTCATGGACAGATGCCCCAACATTCTTCTGTGGAAAATTCATAGCTCCATTAAATGACAAGCTGTCCTGGTACAATAGCAGAAAAATAGCCCCAAACCATGATACTGCCACCACCATGTTTCAAAGCTGGGACAAGGTCCTTATGCTGGAATGCAGCATAAGAACCCCCCCATGATCCAGAAGACCACATTATTTCTGTGGTCTTCTGGATCATCCAAGTGGTCTTTAGGAAACGAAACTGGCAGAAACGTTCCTTGTGGAGAGTAGTGGCTTTTTCACTCCATCCATACTATTCTTGTTCTATGTCCGTCTGATGGTGGACTAACATTGACATTAGCCAGAGTAAGAGGTCTGAAGATGCTTAGATGTTATCCTGGCATTCTTAAGGACCTTCCAGAATATTCTACTCAATCTTGGGAGTCATTTTCATGGATTTGCACACACCCTGCCTGACTGTGGACCAGTGAAGGCCAAACCCATCAGGAACTCCTAATTTAATAAGCTTTGGCAAAAGTTTTCTGAGGTTGTTGGACTGAGGCATAGCATACACTAACAAATGACTCCACCACAACATCACACCTGGTTGTCCTCCAACTGACAACCTCCTGATCCTAATCACCAACACCAAACTGATGACTTGAGAGATTCATGTACTTTTACTAAAAAAGACGTTTTATGTTGGATTCCTTTGTTCAATAAGTGTGTGTGTATATATATATATATATATATATATATATATATATATATATATATATATATATATATATATATATATATATATATATATATATAAATAAATAAATACACACACACACTTAATGGGGTTCTCTTTATCTTTATGATGTAATGAAGATCTGACTGCGTTTCATTGTCAGCCTGATGGGATTTGAACCGGGGATTTACTGATCTGAAAGCCTGTGAAGGCCACGAACATCTCCAAATGCGAGGAAATGAGCTGCGAGTAGATCCCTCAAAATGTTTTGTATTATTAAAATTTCTTTTCTTTTTGAGCCGCTTTGTGTTGTGTTCACTTTTCTTGCAGATCTTTTTTATTTTATTTTCTTTGGAGCAGCGACGCACATTTCCACTTTTCATTCTGACCCCCGTACCGGTCACCCCTCTGAAAAGGTGGGACGCTGAGCGCTGCTTGCTGCTGTGTTAAGTACAGCTCTCAGCAGCTGAACCTAGTTGGCCTGATTAACCCAGAGAAGTCTGGGAATTGGAGTTCCCAAGGCCACTGGCCCAGGTCCTCCCAGAATGCCGCCTCTGCCCTCTGCTGGCACAGTGGAATGAATCCTTGTAATGATAAAAGGTTCACACACACTTTGAAGCAGCACTGTTATTGTCCCATAATCCCTTGCAATTACATTTTGTCTACAGGTGTCTTTTTTTTTAAACATGTAGCTTTGCCCTGGGAAAAAACTATTCATGGTGCACAGCTGGACCTTAAATCCACTGTTGTACCTTTGAGGGAACGTTTACCTTGTTTGTACCTTAATGAAAGAAAAAGAACCTGTACAGAACCTTTATCTCTAACCGTGTAGAGCAGACGAGGCGGACTGTGGCTGGAAGTAGATGCTTCCGAACCGTTCTATGCCTCTTTTTCCAGTTTTCTAGCTACTGTTTTGTCCCGGTTTATATTCTGTGTAATCTTGTTTCTGTTTCACCTGAGCCAAAGTTTTAAAAAGTAAAAAGCCTTTAGACACTCGAATCCAATCTCGTGTCCTAGCTCTCAACTGGACATCTAACATCCGAGGCAGCCGTGCTTTTCTTGTAGGCTTTTGCTGTTACATACGTATCAACACTATGTCATGGTGGATTTTAGAAAATGTGTCCACTGGTTGGTTATAGAGCTGCTTTTGAACCTTTTAGAACAACTGTGGTCTAACAGGAACTGCATGACTCCAAAGGCACATGGTCCCTGCCTGCTTGGTGGATCGACTGATGGAGGTTTGTTTGATTTATTCATTCTTTGGCAGATTTGAGAAGAAATGTAAGAAGTTATCATGTGCTTCCTGTGGCAGTTTGCATAAAATAACACAAAGTTGAGACCCAAAATAATATTCTATAAAATAATATCAGATTTATTAATCAGATTAATAGACCTCAGTCTGATCTAAGAAATCAGAGTGAGAGTTCACAACACTGAGAAATCTGATTACTGAGCTCAAATCCAGCCTCTTTATCAGATTTATTAATCAGATTAATAGACCTCAGTCTGATCTAAGAAATCAGAGTGAGAGTTCACAGCACTGAGAAATCTGATTACTGAGCTCAAATCCAGCCTCTTTATCAGATTTATTAATCAGATTAATAGACCTCAGTCTCATCTAAGAAATCAGAGTGAGAGTTCACAGCACTGAGAAATCTGATTACTGAGCTCAAATCCAGCCTCTTTATCAGATTTATTAATCAGATTAATAGACCTCAGTCTGATCTAAGAAATCAGAGTGAGAGTTCACAGCACTGAGAAATCTGATTACTGAGCTCAAATCCAGCCTCTTTATCAGATTTATTAATCAGATTAATAGACCTCAGTCTGATCTAAGAAATCAGAGTGAGAGTTCACAGCACTGAGAAATCTGATTACTGAGCTCAAATCCAGCCTCTTTATCAGATTTATTAATCAGATTAATAGACCTCAGTCTGATCTAAGAAATCAGAGTGAGAGTTCACAGCACTGAGAAATCTGATTACTGAGCTCAAATCCAGCCTCTTTATCAGATTTATTAATCAGATTAATAGACCTCAGTCTGATCTAAGAAATCAGAGTGAGAGTTCACAGCACTGAGAAATTAGATTACTGAGCTCAAATCCAGCCTCTTTATCAGATTTATTAATCAGATTAATAGACCTCAGTCTGATCTAAGAAATCAGAGTGAGAGTTCACAGCACTGAGAAATCTGATTACTGAGCTCAAATCCAGCCTCTTTATCAGATTTATTAATCAGATTAATAGACCTCAGTCTGATCTAAGAAATCAGAGTGAGAGTTCACAGCACTGAGAAATTAGATTGTACCATTTACACAGCCATTTGAATAATCAGACAACTGCTGAAATCCAATTACACTAATGACAATTAGTTCTAGCCCCAGTGTTACCTTTTGCATTAGCTCATCTGAAGGTGCAGCTCTTTAGCTCAAACTTACTTCCCAGCTGCCATGAAAACGCGACGTTTTAACTTCTAGCCACTAAAAGTTTCTCTGGTTTGATTACTGTAAACTTGGCTTCCAGAGGTTGGCCTATACTGAAACCTGTAGTAAGGCCAGGTTTCATTCTGAAGTATTAAAGGTTCTCTAGGGTTCCCCTCTGTGTGCAAGAAGTTTTCCTTAGTGCTACTGAGATTTTAGTCTGTTAGCACAAGTGTTACAGAAGCTACCAGGTGGCCTGAACTGAACGTTCGATGGATATTAATTATATGCAAACAGACGAGCCGAACCACTTACAGACTAATTAAAATATCAAATCAAATCAAATTTATTTGTAGTGCTTTTTACAGCTGATGTTGTCACAAAGCAGCTTCACAGAATTCCAGTAAAGACGAAGTTTTAACATGACTGTAAAACCCCCCCTGTGGGCATGCCAGGGACGCCAGTGGTAAGGAGAACCTCCCTCAGAACTGAGGAAGAACCCTTGGGAGGAACCAGGCTCACCAGTGTGGACCCGTCCTCCTCTGGTCAGACTACCTACAAGTGATTATACTACTAATATTATCAGCAGTAATATTGGTATTAGGAATAGCTGGGAGTCTATGAGAACATCAGCGTAGGGTGGGCAGCTAGCCCAAGGCAGGTGGTGGCAGCTGGGGTGTGGGCAGCTGGTCTGAAGTGGGCAGCAGGAGGGCTCGACAGTCAGTAGTCTTTCAGTGTCCGGCTGGACATGTGGGCGATTGTACACTCGGAAAGAAAGCAGGGAGAGGGAATTAGTTTTATTCTATCCGTTTGTACATAAACAGGGAATGTGGACATTTCCAGAGTGTGGCTAACGACTCCGGCAGATCTGACTATGACAGCTTAACTAACAGGAGAGAACCAGAAGGACACACAGACACGGCAGCACTCTGAGACAGTCTGGCGTCCCTCCGCTCCACCGTCCACAAACCTGAGTGACCGCGTGCGAGCAGCTGGACGACAGCACCAGCGTCTCAGTTTACTATAATTCCCATGGACCCCTGGATCTGCTGCCTTTATCTAGGGGGAACATTAGCTACCAAAAGCTGAACTGAACAAGTGAGTTTTCAGCCTAGATAAACTACACCGATTATCTCGTAACAGCGGCGCATGTCAAGGTCTGGGTATATTAGACTGTAAGTAAAGTGTCGGTGCTGGTAGTTGACGTGTTGGATGGGGGAGAAACAGACAGGCCTTAAGACCTGAGTGACATTAACAAGGGCCGAATCCTTAAGGCCAGATGATGGGGTCAGATCTCTCCAGAGCAGTGAGGCCTCTTGGTCCTGTCTGACCCAAAAAGACAGAAGAGCTACTGTGGCCCAAGTCATGGAAATGTTTAATGATGGTTGAGGTAGGAAAACACAAACTGCTGGGGAAGTATGAGGCTGCAGACCAATACTGACCCCTGCCCACCATCTAAAGTGTACCTAAACACCTCTGTGGAGCAGGTTCACCCCTTTCATAACAATGGCGGTCCCTGATGGGTTCTTTCAGCAGGATCATGACCTCCTACACTGAACACAGTGATCAGGAACAGTTTGAGGAACATGATGAAGAGCTCAAGGTGTTGCCCCAGCATCCAAACCTCAATCTGAACCTCAGTGGCTCCACATCACAACTTACAAGACCTACATTTTGCATTTGTACTATAACTGTACATATCAAACACAGTTAGGGTCTGTATTTTGCATTTTTTCCCAACTGAATACAAAGTATTTTAACACACACACACACACACACACACACACACACACACACACACACACCTGATTCAGCCTGAACTGAATGAGTTTAAAGTGAGATCCAGCTCTCAGATGTTTTGGACTGTAATTCACACTGCAGCTTTGTTCTGGCGTGGCTTGATGGCGGATTGTGATTGGCCGAGAGGCTAACGGTCCAGTGCAGCTTCATACATCAGTTCATTTCATGGTGTATTTTGTCTAAAGGTCACTAGATGGCAGCAAACTGCTGCTTATAAAACCATCGGAAACTAAATGTTGCTGAGAGAGAAAGAGGTGCATTAGAATTTGGGATTAATCACTAAAACAAGATATTAAATCACATTTCAAAGCTTACAGAATTTACTGAGAGCCTACAGTCCCCAAATCCGTGATAAGCCTCTGCGATGGACTGGTCACCTGTCCAGGGTGTGTCCTGACTTCCACCCAATGACTGGTGGGATAGGCTCCTGTTCCCCCAGTGACCCAGAAGGATAAGCGGCTTAGAAGATGTGTGTCAGAACAAAAACTCGTATCTCCGTTTTTGTCATGTTTCAGTTTTGACATAGTTTAAAAGTACCTGTTGGTCTTTACGCTGTGTGTAAATTTCATGATAAATGGACCAAAATAAACGGCCCAGAGTCGCTTGGAAAAAATTCTGGTTCCTTTGACTTACATTATAAGTAAAGTATGTTTTCTCCTTCTCCTGTAAAGTGACCATTTTGGAGAAGCAAGATTTTGTTCCGACATTGTCCGAGATATTTTTATTGTTAGTGATGTTTTATCATTTTATAGTCATATTACTATCATACCCATAAGCCAGTTGTATTTCCTGCTCTGGCTCTACCCTCGTTCCCGTCTCCTGTCTTCTTCGTTCTCCTAACCGTCACTGAAAAATGAATATATAAATAAATAAACAAGCCTGTTATTTTCTCCCTGGTTGTAATCTATTCTATTTTCATTTTCGAAATGAATGAGCGCATTGTCATGTGAGAATGGCCTGCCTGGACTGGCCTATCATTTCTTAATTAGCGCTCACAAACAAACAGGGCTGTAAATGTCAGCGCTGGCAGCAGTGATTGCATTAGCTTGGGCTAGCGGATGGAGCACATAGGAGAGCTACGTCGGCCTGATTATGAAGGGCAGGCTCACCGTTGCCATTAATTACGATGCCTCTTTGTCGATCTGCTTTGATTATGCCACTCATAATTGTGTGCGCAGGGCCACAAGAGCCAAACGACCAGCGCATTCATTCCCTTTGCAGAGCGCTGGACGGAATAGCATAGCGGCTCGGCTACGAAAGGGCAATGTAATTAAAGAGAGAGGGAGAAAGGCCTCCGCTCTGGAGCCGTGACACTAAGACAGGCCCGTCTGCCTCTCTGAGTGAAGAGCTTAACGACAGTATTATTGAAACATGAATAAGTAAAGACTGTGGTCCCCCAGGGGACACGCAGGTGCGGCCAGAGCCTCGGGGAATGCCGTTTGTTTCTACATGCAGTCTTTTGTTCATGCATCCATCTGCACTTCCATCTATTGATCCATCCATCCATCCGTCCGTGCTCACTCACTTTATTAGCCTGCAGTCAAATTCAGAATGTGAGCATGTTTACATGTACAAAATAATCTGGATTGCAGATGTTTGACAGTAATGCAGCAGGTGCTGGAGGCTCCGAGACCACCTCGTTAATCTCCCGGACCCTCTGAATGAGTCAAAATCAAAATTATGACTTTACGTCTGAGTGTTGGGGAAAACAGACGCTGAAATCCAGATTCAGTGAGGCTTCTGTCTCTGGTGGTCTTAACTAACTAGAGCTGCAGCTCTGCTCTGCCTCAGGGTGGCGCTGAAGCAGACCGCTTCACCCAGTTGGTTCTTCGTAGTCTAGAAACCGTAACTCTGAAACTCGACTTAAGTAGTTTGTTCGCACTAATAGCAAACAGGACAGTTTATTGCTGTTCTACATTTGAAGCTTCTAAAAGACGTTCCATGATTTACTTGAAGTATGTAACAGACATGTTAGTGTATATTTGATGTTGTGTCAGTTTCACAGTGACCCCCAGAGCCGCCGCCACTGTTTTCTATTTCTAACAGCTCACTGAAAAGGCTGCTGCTTGCACTCAGTCAGTAACGTATCTAGAACTTCTAGTAGGCCTAGAGTGATGTTTTCTCTCATGGAAAAAACAAAGCTCCCCTTTAAATTGTCTGAGCACCTTAGTAAGAATGGGCCAGTAGAAATGTTCCAGAATTATTTGGAATAAACTCCATTTCTAATGATCTTATCATTCTGAAAATGCTAAAGTATAAACCCCCCCCCCCCCCCCACCCCCCCAAAAAAATCGCTTAATGCATAGATAAAATTCTCTCAGCGCTGCAGCAAGACCTCCTCTCCCTCTCATCTCCGGTTACCTTCGCAGGTCCAGCTGATTCCCACAATTCACCGCATTCGAGGGTAACATCTTCAGTCAGGACATCGTCTGACCGCACAGCCCCAGCAGGCAGGACACACATGACTCAGCGCCGGAGCTGCTTTTAGGGGAAGGGTGAGCGCCACCGATACGCCAGGCATCCCTGCGTCTCTGTGCCAGGTGAGAGGGATGAGTGTGCCAGACTGAGGACGTGCACTCATTAGCCATGACTCACAGGAAGAGCATCGAACAGCCCTCACAACTCAATTTGCTGGAGGCCTGGACGAGCTGGAGGCTCAACAAGGTCAAATTATCGACCTTTCTGTCTTCTACATTTTTTATATATTTTAGTTTTCCTTGCCCAGGTCCACTTATGATATTTGAGTGGTTTTATATACCAAAAAAACATTCGTTTTCGAGTTTATAGCCATGTCACTGCATCCCACCAAACAGAATTTCAAAGTTCAGAATTCTATTCTATGGGAAATCATTCATCAAAAAGATGTGGCTTTCTTGCAGAGTCCCTCAAGGTTCAGTTTTAGGGCTTTACTTTTCTCTTTGTACATGTTTCCTGTAAGTGAGGTCTAATGTAAATTTTCATAGCTATGCTGCCGACAATCAGTTACACATTTCCATTCCTTCTGATGATCAAGACTCTGTCGACAGACTGACCAGCTGTGTGTCAGATATTTCTTCTTTTATATTTATATTATTTTTTGGGATTTTCACCCAATTTTCTCTCCAAGCACACAATATTACCATGGCTAGGAGGGTGAGGGCTAACAGAAGTGTCTACTGAGAGCTGTGAAACCAGCCACCGCATCTTTTCGAGCTGCTGCTCATGCAACGTCATTGGACAGAAGGAAAACGCTAACGGCCTAATCTAACAGATGCCTGCACTGACTAGCATCTCGCTGAGTGATGGGGGGTGATTTAGGCTATTGACAAAAACAACGCAGAGATCAGATCAGTCCCGTTTAAAGAGCTGCACTGGCTGCCTGAAGCGTTCAGGATAGAGTCTGCTGCTGGTTTTTAAAGCTCTAAATGACTTCATTGCCTATTTGCTTAAACCAAGGTCACACTACACAAGTTTCTCCTCGATTTTAGCCCCAATCCTCTGAGATGAGTCTGAGCTGGTCGGCTCTAGTCTGCAGATTTTTGGGTCAGTCTGAGTCGAGAGAGTCGAGTCATGTTTGAGGGGCGCAGACTCAGATTTACTGCCTCCCGATCGCGTTTCAGACCAGACTGAGTTCATCAGACAAGTTTGACTTCATTTTGACCCGACTCTGATGTGTCTGGTTGTTGGTTGGTGTAGTGGGTAACACCTCTGCCTTCTACACTGTAGACTGGGGTTCAGTGCCCCGCCTGGGTAACCACCCTACACTATACCAATAAGAGTCCTGGGGCAAGACTCCTAACACCACCTTCACCTACTACACTGTAGACTGGGGTTCAGTGCCCCGCCTGGGTAACCACCCTACACTATACCAATAAGAGTCCTTGGGCAAGACTCCTAACACCACCTTCACCTACTATGCTGTAGACTGGGTTTCAGTGCCCCACCTGGGTAAACACCCTACACTATACCAATAAGAGTCCTTGGGCAAGACTCCTAACACCACCTTCACCTACCTGTGTAAAATGATCAAACTGTAAGTTGCTCTGGAGAAGAGCGTCAGCCAAATGCCATAAATGTATCTAATCTAATGTAAACAACTCAGTCTGAACTGATTCCTGCAACAACCAATGAAAACTGAGACTGTGAAAGAAGAAAATACAACAAGTGAACAAAGAAAAATGGTGAAAAGTTTCTCACATGTGGCGCAAAGTTTATGTACATTAGGAACTCTAAAAATACCAACTGATCAAATTTTAAATCCATGATGTTTACCTGCTGCTTCTTTAGTCCTGGTTCCTCTCAAGGTTTCTTCCTCTTGGTCTTGGTGATGCTCACGGGGTCTCAGACCTGGATTTTTCTGTAAAGCTGCTTTGTGACAACGCCTGCTGTAAAAAGCACTCAGAAAAAGTTTGCTTGCTTGCTTCTTTACTGTATAAGTGCAACGGCAGAGAAAACAGCGGCAGCAGCTCCACCTTTCAGAGTTCAGAGAGCTCCGTTCGGTTCATCAGCAACTTAAAAGTGGAGTAGTGTGTGATCCCTAATTGTTTAGTGTGGGTCCCCAGTGTTTCAGTTATCCAAATAAATCTGGAGGATCCAGTCAGGCAGAATGAGACTCCAGGCCTTTAGAATATGCTAAGACGTTAAAGTCATTTAGTGAACACAAGGCTTTAAATGCCAAACGAGCCAGTGCTGTAATCAGAGAGCTCAGCTTTACCCCTGTAATCAGACTCGTGCCTTTCACTTGTAATATTATGCACTTCATTTCATTATTTGTAAAACAATTAATGAAGAAATACTCCAGCTGTGTCCAAAGTAACCACTCTGACACATCTGAAGCAGCTGTTCAGTGGCTTTTATTATAACTGTATTCTAAACCACTGAGTTTCCTGCTCCTTTCTACGTACAAGGAAAAGCTTCAAAAATAGTGTCAGTGGTGAAAAACAGATGCAACAGAGGTTGAACAATACTTAGTTTAACCCTCTGGGGTCCATGAACTCACCTGTTCGTCTTTATAACTGTGTCTGTATCTTTGTGATGATCCAGCTCAGAAATCCAGTTCAAACCCTTCCTGAATCCGTAGAGCCGCCCTTTCCATCCCATCTCATCACAAGATCATACAAGACTCACATCCGGAGTTATGAGCCTATGAAGAGGGGCTGAGATACACGTCATCTGCCTCTCACCGTGTGGAGCTGCAGGATTCTTGTGTCCGTCTACATTCTGTGTGAAACTGACCGACGGACACTCAGGAGATCACTAAGGACTGACCGTCACGCCGGACACCCTTCATTCTTCATTCAATCCACATCGGAGACTCGTGTGAAACGGCGTCAGAGAGTTTCCAGCTGCTGAAGCTGCTGCAGCGGGTTTGGAAAGTAGTGATGAAGATAACGGAGCGTTTAGATATGAAACACATGAGGATCCTGTTCTATGAAGAACCTTTAGAGGAGAGTTTAAGAGGAGATGGACAGATCGAGTAAATGACCACTGACCCCAGAGAACCCTGATGATTGCTATTACACACACTAACAATAATATAAAAAAGTGTTTTACTTGGCTGAGCCAGTGATTTAAAATTCAGCACTCTCTCAACCCTACAACAGCGTTTTAGGGCCAGTGTTAATAAAAAAAAAAATACTAGACTTCGAGAATAAAGTCATAATATTTCTAGAAAAAAATCATACTATTTTGATAAACTTGTAATACTTTGAAAATAAAGTTGACTTTTTTCTTAAAACATTACAACTTTTTCAAAAGTTTAGCAAAATACTACGACTTTTTTCTAGAAATATGACTTTTTCGTCAAAATGTTGCATCTTTTTTCTTGAATTATTATGACTTTTTTTCTAAATATTACTACTTTGTTCTCAAAATATCATACTGTAAAACTTTTTTCCTCAAAATATTACAACTTTATTCACGAAATCAACTATTTTTTTAATTATTATTGAAACCCTTCACAAACGCCGCAGGGATAACCTGCACACTTAAAAAGAAGGTTCTTTGGTAAAGGGAATGGTTCTATTTAGGACTATGAGTTCTATCTAGAACTATTTCATGCTGAAAGGGTTCTTCAGATTGAATGTGTTGAACCTTTTTAAAGAAGGTTCTGTAGAGCACCATGAGTTCTGCTTTTGTATATAACCATCACGTCATAACAATAGAAGAACCATATGCAATGTGAAGAACCATTTCACCATCCAAACAACACTTTCACCTTAGGAGGTGAAAAAAATCACTTTATAAGAATAAATTTCCAATATTAAAACTATGAGGAGGATATTTTAATAGCCTGAATCACTTTCATATTTCCAATATTTCCAATACTGTGTATTAGAAACACAATTATTTATGTGTATTAGAAAAACAGTTATTAGAAACACAATATAAAGTGGGACTAAAAAGATAGTATATAAAAGTGCAGGGTATGTTTGTTTATCCTCGACAGCATTCTGACTTCTGATTAGGTAAACGTTCAGGCGCCGAGATGAAAAGCATGAATGTCCACGTCGCTCAAGCCACGCAGACACAGCATGTGTGAAGTCAGAGTTCAACTTTGCTGCCGCTATATTAAAAATGAATGGACGAGACACATGCCAAACCTTTTTGCTGCGATAGTATGAACACATCCTTGGACTATGGGTGGTGTTCATGGAGGTTGACCACCCTTGAGAGTCCAGTTTAAATATGCTTGGTTCAGGTGTATTCAGAAGCCCCTGAAGAACTTTCGTATACACGCACTTCCCAATTACAGGTAGGTCAGATTGGGGTTTGAGGCAGCGCTGACTTAGCCTCCCATTTGGGAGTCCACTTTCCATATTTTTCAATAGAGTAGCCAACAGAAAAATCGTCCAGCTCCAATAGCTTTGGTTAGCAAAATGGTCCATCAACTGGTTCAACTTTTTCCAGTGGATGTGGTGGAACAAACTACTGCTGACTTGGGTTTGTTGCTGTCCAGGCAGACACTCAAACCACTTCAAACCACTTCATAGGATATGTGACCAACACCATGACCTGGTAAAGGCATTCGTGGGCTGCAGGTTAGGGAACTGGCCCTGTGACTGGAAGGTCGCCAGTTCGATCCTCAGCACTGACAGTCCACGACTGAGGTGTCCTTGAGCAAGACACCTGACCCCCAACTGCTCCCTGAGCGACATGGATAGGGCTGCCCACCGCTCCAGGCAAGTGTGCTCACTGCCCCCTAGTGTGTGTGTGTTCACTAGTGTGTATGTGGTGTTTCACTTCACGGACGGGTTAAATGCGGAGGTGGAATTTCCCCGTTTGTGGGATCAAAAAAGTATCATTTAACTTAATATTAAAACTATATGGAGAAT
>NC_051234.1:33567480-33592480 GCF_015220715.1 Pygocentrus nattereri | reverse complement strand
AGTCTATGTAGAATTATGTACAACACGTTCCCTATCAACCTGAAGAACCATTTCACCATGCAAAGAACCATTTAAGCATGCCAGTGGTTCTTTGAATGCTCGTGGTTCTACACAGAACCATTGTCTTTATTAAAAACCACTCACAGGCTGTAACATCAGAACCACCATTTTCAAAAAGGTTCTATATAGAACCATATACAACACATTCTTCATCAATCTGAAGAACATTTTCACCTTGCGGAGAGCCATTTATTCATGCACCTGGTTCTTTGAGTGCCTATGGGTTTATATAGGACCAGTGTCTTTACTAAAGAACCCAGGAAGAACCATCTTTTCACAAGTGTATAATGTGAGGTTTGTAACAACAGAAGAACCCTTTTTTGGTGGTATATGGAACCCTTTTCAAAATGATTCTGTGTAGAACCATCTACAGCACATTCTCCATTGATCTGAAGAACCCTTTTATGATGCAAAGGACCCTTTAATCATCCAAGTGTTTTTGAAGTGCTCATGGTTCTGTATAGAACCGTTTTCTTTACTAAACCATATTTTACGTGTGTAGAACCTCCTCTCTGGGTTTTGATCAGATGAGGCAGACAGAGGCTGAAAAATGCTGGAGTGTTATTTTAAAGAACCGCCCACGAAAAGTTTGTCTGGGAACCAAAGCTGGTTCTCATTTGGAATCGTTCCAGAGAACCTCTGTGGCGTTTGTACTTGTGGGAGCGTTGGCTCTGCAGGTCGAGCTCAGCCTCTCGTCTCCTCTGCGTCTTTGGGCTCCTGTTTAATTAAGTCTGCGCAGCCGTTGGCGTAAAAGGAGACGGCAGGCACTAATTGGATTACGGTGACTTCGGAAAGTGTTTGGAAGAGGATTCCCAGGTTGGGAATGAACAGAGACGCTTGGCAGCCATCGGGATAATTGATAGAAAAGGAGTCTGATCAAAACCTTCCAGGAACCCTCGGGCACCTCCTATCCTCGAAAGTCGGGTGCTCGCTCCCCAGACCTCCGGACGGGAGATTAAATTAGCATCAAACAGCTTTTGGGTGGAACTTACAGCAGGAAGCGTTGCCAGCGTTCGGATTAGCAGCTGAATTCTTATTATTCTGCCTCCCGAATGGTTTATTAGGGTTCTCTGTCGTCTAAAGAACCAACATAGCAATAAGATTTAAAGAAGTGTTGAAGCCCTGGAGGCCGAGAGCAGCACTGCCTCAACGTCTTCATCTCCAGGTCACAGGTCTATGAACGCTTACGGTGCACCAAAGGGAAAAATGAACCATCAGACGTCTGCAGACTGTAATGCTGTCCTGAGGGTCCCGACTACAATTTAGATTCTCTAAGTAATTACTGTTATAACTAAATGAATTCTGAGTCAGGCTGAATTTTACAAGCATAAGTAATACAGTTGATGCTCCACCGCCTCTACTGCCCTGCAAAAGATGGTACCTTGGTAAGTTAAACTGTCTTAAATCTAATATTCCTCATGGTGAAGTTATTGTCAGCTTATAATAAGATGTTTATCTTATTTCTAGATGTTTTTTTTACCTGCATTTTGTTTTAAGAAATGTGCTTGAAACAGGCAAACATATCCACCAATATATTCATCTTACTCAATAAAATCACTCAGTACAAGCAAAAAACATCTAGAAATACGTTGAACAGTCTTATTTCCATACAACCCCCTCAAAATGAGAAATATCAGATATGTAGACTAGATTTAAGATGATTTCTCTTGTTAAGATGTCATTTTTTGCAGTGCGCCCTCTTGTTGGGGCAGAAATGATGCAGACCACAACTTTTGATCTAACACAACATTTTATCTAACAAAGATTTGAGCTGCCTAGTTAGTTGCTGTTTCCCCTGCTGACAGAAAAGTTATCGAACATGAAAATCGGGGGAGAGTCTATGAGAAAAGATAAAAACGAACAAATAAATAAAAGACACAAAGCAAGAGAAAAGAAAATATTGGAAGGAAGCTGCATTGATTTCTTCTCAGTGAACAAAGTGAGCTTTCCAAAGGTTTAATAGCAGCTGCAGAACTTTGAGTCTCCAGTATCCAGTATAGTAACTTTACAGGAGAAAGGAAACACATGCTTTCATTTTAATGGAAGTCAGTGGAACCAGGGCCGGTTCTTTTGGTCTATTCATCATAAAATTTACACGCCGTGTAAAGAGAAACAGGTATTTTCAAACAAACACAGGATTGTGCAGCAGAACGATTAGTGGGTGAGCTCTGCAGTCTCAGTGAGCCAGTTGGGCTGAGGATTGAAAATACTCTTGTGGTTCTGACCGAAAAAGTCCTGATCAGACAGAGAAGTGGAGTTTTACAGCTTTTGGCTCCATTTCAGTTTATATTCAGCTGTAGCTGAGCTGAAACTTAGAGTCAGTGTGTTTTTGTTTATGTTGTATTTTTTGGCCTGTAATATTACATTAGCACATACTGGGACAGATTTACAGCCAAGATGGTCAAATGGATGTTAAATGTTTTGATTTTTGCTGAAAGGACAAAACGGCTCTTATTAACATTTGGGTGGCGACCCCCGGCCTAACTAGTATCTAGGTTGTCTGACACTTTCAGGCTCTGTCTCAACACATTCTTTTCCCTGTAAATTGGCTGCGTGTGCACCGGACTCAGAAGGGTGTGAAGCCTCTGTTGGTGCCTTTCACTGCGGAGCCTGAGCTTTAACAGATGACATGAAGCAACAGACTGGCTGTAGGTGAAACTGCAGCCTGACTTTGTTGTGTGCTCTTTCTTTTGCACAGCTAAAGCGAACGAGCGGTACTAAGTGTCCATGGGAACAGGAGGTAATGAATGAGTTGATTGACGCACAGCAAAAGTGGACTCCACACCCTCTGGACATAATTAGGCCAAATGGACTAATGAGCTGTTGATGCAGGCGAGTGTAGGTGTTTGTTGGTGAGTGTGTTTGTGTGAGAATGTGTGTGTGTGTGTGTGTGTGTGTGTGTGTGTGTACTTGCATGGGAGTCACATATGTGGCCAGTTTGTCATCTTGCATCCTCACGACTTTGCAGCTATTTTTTCGGCCCCCAGAGACACACTGGCACTGAAAACCATCGCCCCAATTAAACCCCCTACACGCCGCAGCCTCGTGGGTCATTTATTAGTAGAAAATCAACTTTTTATTAGAATGACATTTGAAACTTCCCTGAAATTTAATTAGACCTTGAGCAACAGCAACTTGAAACAAAGAAATCATGAAATGTTTATTAGCAGGTTCGACACAGTGCTGTTCAAAATCAGAAACCACCCTTTTATTTATTTTAGATCTACACAGACATTAAGCACTAATGATTCAGAAAAATAAGTGGGAAACATACATTTAACAAAACACTCAAAATCCTCTTCACTCTGCTGTGAGGAGCTGAGGAGGTGTGGCCATGCAAAGCGGCTCTCAGGACACGCCTCTTAAGGTACCGATACTGCTGTTCTACCTCGTGTACAGTGGTGTTAGTTTAAGACGTGGGTATGTGTTGACTATTTTATTTGGTTAGGCTGTGAGTGAAGTTTGGGCTTTCGCTGACCTTCCCAGCTGTTCCTGCTGTTATTCAGTAGCAATGCGTGAGGCAATTCTTGCTGCCTGTTGAGGCGCCTGTTCATTAAAAGAGCATTTTCCTGTATGAACAATGTTTTCCATGTCTTTTTCTACGGCGACACTACAATAGCATATCTGACAGCTTAACTCTTCCATCCATCCATCACACAAGCAGATACCCAAACACACCTAAGCTGCCTAAACACTTCCTTCTCATAAAGATGATGGCTCTGAGATGATTAGATATAAGATAATCCATTTACATGAGGAAGCAGAGTAAGTGAAAAGACAGAGTTTCCAAAAAAAATTGATTAAAGGCTCCAGTGAAAATGAGGCTCCTAACAACCACCTGGAAGAGCTGGTCGACCCCAGAACTGCCCCCATCAGATAAACAGCACTGAAAGCTTTGATCTCTGAGAGAGAGGAGAAGATCAAGCTGCTTCAGATCTGAAAACATCCACAGGTGTTTCTGTCCATCCTTCCACTGTGAGAAGACCACTCAGTGCTGTGGGTCTGAAAGGACGTGTAGCTGATCAAGAAGAACCTCACTGAGAAAAGGAGACGGACACATCAGACAAAGAAGCTGGACGATGGACTGACCGCCCCAGAGTCCAGACCTCAACACCACTGAATGGGTTTGATTAGTTCAGAAAAGCATCAACCAGCTTCTAAGACTGAGCTTTGGAGGCGTGTCTGCAGGTTCTGTGAGGAACTGAAAGTCCAGTACCTTTGGGATGAGTTGGAGTATCCAGAACTGACCATCCAACATCAGTACCTGACCTCACTAATGCTCGATGAAATCCTCACAGCAATGTTCCAACATCTAGAAGCCTTTCCAGAAGAGTAGAGGCTGATACTGCAGCACAGACTCACTAATAACACCTTCATTTAGAAAGAAAAACCGCTGTCTACAAACTTGTGGACACACAAGGCAAGATTTCAGCTCAACCTGGAGATTTTATTGACCACCTGCTTTATAATAAACGATTATACAGTCTAGAAGAAGTGAAGATGCAGCTAAACACAAATCCTATCTGAGTGCAGTTAATCTTGTTCCCCAAAAAGACTGAGGACAACAGTTTCTCCTGGTGAATAATTTACTCGGGTTCGGATCGACCAGCTCCAAAAGAAGCGCTTCTGTTCACAATTTGCAGCTCAGCATGTGCATCATGCTCCCTTCTCACTGTGGACATGGGGACCGGAAGAACAGAGCAGTGAAAAGAGTGAGATGAAGAATGATGGAAAGGCCTTGGCAGGAAAACTGGACATTGTAGTGGTGGAAAGGAACTGAATTTTGAACAATAATGTGTGTCGTCGGCATGTTAGGGGTTTGGAAATTGCATTGCGTGATCATCACTGTACGCTGGTATTAGACTCCTTTATTCCTTTGCTGGCAGATACACGGTCCCATTTCTCCTTTTTACCCCGACTCCTTGTTTTCGAGTGTTGCCCCTTGTTCCTGAGCTACAGGGCAGTGGTTGAGATCTTCCTCTGAAATGAGACCCTCTAATAAAAGAGCATCACTTCATTAACAGCTACTAGCGCCGCTCTGTAGGCGACCCTGCCCGTCTGCAGGGACAGCAGAGGAGGGGAAAGTTCAGCTCCTCACTGCTGGGCTTTAGTTACATTTAGGGATCAGACGCCTTCAAAGATTTTCTGTTTTTCTCGTATCTCTCTGTTTAGAGTCTCTGAAAAACCTCCGTTTGGAGGCCCCAACACTTCACCCCACCCCTCTATCTCAACAAGAATCAGGACCTCCACCCCTAGACGAGAACGCACAGAACGGAGGGCTCAGGGCTCAGTGGTAGGGCCAAGGGGTGAAATGGGACTGGGCCCAAGTTTCCCACCAAGTTGTAGCTCTTCAGCAGAGTGCAGCAGGTTGTATTGCAGGATCTCCTTGAATTTTACTCTAATTATCTCTCCTTTACTTTTAACAAGATGATCCCTGAGGAAAAGCATCCCCACAATCGGATGCTGCCTGGGGCTGTCAATCAATATTCTACATTTGATCATATAGTCCTAATAATGTTAGGATTCCCTAAAACATCATCAGACCTACAGGACACCTCTTACCTCCATGGACATTAAGGTGACTTTTATTATGGCAGACATTCAGTGGAATAAAGCTAAGCTTCGACTTACCTGAGCTCCAGGGGGTCCGGGTGAGGTGGGATCCAGGTTGCAGCTACCCGTTAGCTGTTAAAGAGAAAGCTCAGCGTTTAATAAGACTCGAGTTCTGTTTATACGGTGAATGTTCACGTGTTTATATGATGCTTGTGTGTAATATGGATGCACATTGTTTTCCTCGTCACCCCTTCTTGTATGACCCAGATCCAATGTGGGAGGGGCTTCCAGTGTAAGGGGCGTGGCAGTGGAGGAGTTAGTCCCTCTGTGATGTGGGATGGTCTGTGTCGCGTCGCAGCCTCAGATCTATCACAGCGGAACTGCACCAGTTCTGTTTGGAGAAATGAGTGCCGGACGCTGACTGAGGGGTCAGTGGAGTCGCTTATGTACAGGTGTGGTTTTAAACTTTTACACGAGAGTGTAAATATTTGTGTGTGTGTGGTTGCAATAAAATTAAGAGCACTGGGAAATGGAGACCTGATGTCCAAGTGTGCTGGATTAAGAGCCTCTGGGCCACTCACCCACCACTACACCATCTACAGTGGCCACTACACTTATCACAGTAACTGAATTATAAAAAAAACAAAAAAAACCTTTCGATTGTGAAAAAAGCAGCACTGCCGTGAGCGTCTGCCCTGCGAGTTCTGGGTGGGCCTGACACTTTCACGATTGAAGGTCCAGCTGAAACCCACAGCCGTGTGGTAATGATAACAGAGAGATCACGACCCAACTCGGCTGCAGGGAGAGCGATCTGCACGCCAAGCGATCTAAAAAGTCTCCTTCGGAAAAACTCCAGATTAGGAATTTAACCTCTTATTCTCTGGGGTATATTTTGGTTTGTCCATCTGAATTTTTGGGCAAATTATTCAGTAACTGCATGAAATAAATGTACGTTTAAATTTTATTTAATTTTATTTATCTATTTACTGTAAAAGCCCCTCAGATTATAAGAACGTGGTGTTTTATGATCTCCACATTTCACTACACGCTCACAATTCACTGCTGAGAGCCAAAAATCTGCGCCGCTCTTTGTGTTGTTCTCTAAAAGTGATGTTTCCAGAGCAGATCACTGAAGAGACGCCGTCTGTTTATAGTTTAGAGCCCAGATTTGGGGAAAAACGGGTCGACTTTCAGTAGAAAAACAAACTGAGTTCAGCTTCTTTTATTATAAGGGTTTAAAATGACGTCACCGTCTATTAGACTGGAGAGAAGAGCTACAGCCTCACACGACGCCCAGCTTCTGAATGGAGCATTTCAGGTCACATCCTGGAAACACACCGATTCAGTTCCTCCTCAGGTTCACGTTCCCCCTGATAAATCACCAACGCTGCATGGAACCAGTGGAAATGGGTGAAAATTCTTCAGTCTTATAATCCAGTCAGTGGCAAAGCTCAGATTTACAACTTTCTTAAACCTTTTTTTACTTTTCGTAATTGCAGCGTTGTTTCTTCTCAGTGAACGTGGCTCCTGGGGACTCCTGATCAGATCGGATGTAACCCTCTTGTATGGTTCGTCCTCTGAAGGACATAAAGCACAGTAACAGATGTTTGAGTAGTTCAAACCTGTGTGTTTTTAGAAGGAATAGCCAATCGTTTTTTCAGCTGCTGTTGTCAGCCCTAATGCTGCCACCACCATGCTTTGCTGTTGGAGGAAGGGGCAATGTTTAATTCTGACCGCACAACCACATCTTGTCTAGGCCACTCTGGCTCTTCCTGCCAAACTCCAGATGCGCTTTGATGTGGTTTTGATTCAGTATTCGCCTCTTTCTCGCCGTCCTCCCATACAGGCCAGTCGCAGGCAAGCCTTTTGATATCGATGGCTGGTGCACCTTCACTCCAGTCTCAGCCGCTGAACTCTGTAGACACTTCAAAGAGTGTGTTGGCCTCTCTGAGGCGCCTCTCTCTCTCTGATGCTGAGTTCTGAGGGATGGGCTTGTCACCTGGGCTGCGCCTGCTATGATGCACCTTCCATTTTCTCACAGTGCTCACTGGGATACCCAAACACTTGGATATTAGTACATTAGTTTACAGCCTTTTCCTGTTGTGCGCATGTTTATGACTTTATCCCAGCTGTAAAGACAGATGGATAGATAAAGATAGATAGAACTTTATTGATCCGTGCGTACTTTCGTACACACTGCAGAAATAAAAACAGACATGAATTCATTCTCTTAAAAAGTTGGTTCTTCAATGGTTCTTTATTAAAGAAACAGGTCTATATAGAACCAGGAACACTCAAAGAACCATTAGCATGATTAAAGAGTTCTTTGCATCATGAAAGAGTTTGTCAGATTGAAGAAAATGTTGTATGTCGCTGTTGTCAGAACAAAATCTCATATCTCCAAAACAGCAACGCTACAGGAGAAGGAAAAAACAGACTGCACTTATAATGAAAGTCAATGGAACCAGACGTCTTTCCCAATCATTTTGGGATGTTTCTTCTGGTCCAGTCATCATGAAATTTACACACAATGTCAAGGCCAACGTGCCGTTTCAATCTGTCAAAAATGGAGGTAGGAGGTTTTCTTCCACAGCAGCGATATGGTTCTACATAGAACCTTTTTGAAAATGGCGGTTCTGTTGTTACAACCTTGACATTGAACCCATCTTAAAAAAGATGGGTTCTATAAGGCTCCAAAAAGGGTTCTGCTGTTGTTGCAATGTCACGCTTGTAATGACATAAGCTTTCTTTGCTATATAAAACCCTGTTCACTAAGGTTCTATACAGTAGAACTATGTTCTTTACTGAAGACCCCTTGAAGAAGCATCATTTTTAAGCATGTACAGTAGAATAAGAGAGAAAAGGAAGAGAAATATAACTGTTAAAATATTAACGAGCATATAAGACAGATTTGTTGTATTTATACGAGAGCAGGGGTTTCAGTAAATGGTGTGAGGTGGTTTATAACACTGAGTTATAACACCAAGAAAATACCAACTGTTTCATGATTGACAGGTAGATGCCAACTGTACGCCGAGTCAGAAACTGCACTCGTTCTTTCCAGTTAAAGTGGCCGTTAAGTTCCTTATTCATTTTATTAGTGTCAGAAAACATACAAAACAGAAAATTACACAAAAGCCTCCAACACGACGTACAATATTAAATCTATCAATACAGATTTGATTGATCAATATTCTCACACATACTGCCATTCACTCTATGAGTTCTCTGGATGTTAAAATGGTTCTTCAGGTTGATGGAGAACGTGTTGTATATGGTTCTGTATAGCACCAGAAAGGGTTCTGTATTGTTACAATTTTGACATCATAACTGTAGAAGAGCCCTTTGCTGCTATATAGAACCGTCTTCAAAAAGGTTCTATATAGAGCCATATACAACACATTTTCCATGAATCTTAAGAACAGTGCTTAAATGGTTCTCTGCATGGTGAAGGTGTTCTTCAGAATCAGAACGAATGTGTTGTACATGGTTTTATAATTAACCTTTCAGAAACGCATCAAAAACGGGTTTCTCCTTCTGCTGCAGGTTAGACATCATAACAGTAGAACTCTGTTTGGTGCTATACAGAACCATAAACAACACATTCTCCATTTCACCATGCAGAGAACCATTTATGCATGCAAATGAATAGAATATCAATAGAATAGAACCATTGCCTTTATTAAAGAACCCTTAAACCACCTTTTTAAGAGGGCACTACTTCTAACCACTACCACTACTTATAACAGCCTCTGTCAGAATACAGTATGAAATTCTAGTGATAATAACTTGCTCTGTATTAAAGTAAACAGACATGTTCTCTCTAATGAGCAGAACAGTCTTAAGACACTCTTTGATTTCTCTGTTGGCAACGCTACCAAACTGGCACCGGGCCTCGTCTCTTCTGGAAGTGAGACAGCATTAGAGATACAGTACAAAGTCTGCCATACGAGTCACAAACCATGACGGCAACACACACACACACACACACACACACACACACACACACACACACACACACACACACACATGTTCATGCACTGTTACTCAAACATCTCCTGTTATTGGAGCTACAGAACTGATTTCATTCTAATAAATCAGTCAGATTTCATCAGGCTAATCAATGAGTGTGTTTAAATACACTTAATAATCTGATAACTGCAGAAAATCAGATTGTGTCAGTAACTGGTTCAGTGTGTTTACACTTAATAATCTGATAACTACAGTAAATCAGATTGGGTCAGTAACTGGTTCAGTGTGTTTACACTTAATAATCTGATAACTACAGTAAATCAGACTGGGTCAGTAACTGGTTCAGTGTGTTTACACTTAATAATCTGATAACTGCAGAAAATCAGACTGTGTCAGTAACTGGTTCCGTGCGTTTACACTTAATAATCTGATAACTGCAGAAAATCAGACTGTGTCAGTAACTGGTTCAGTGTGTTTACACTTAATAATCTGATAACTGCAGAAAATCAGACTGTGTCAGTAACTGGTTCAGTGTGTTTACACTTAATAATCTGATAACTGCAGAAAATCAGATTGTGTCAATAACTGGTTCAGTGTTTACACTTAATAATCTGATAACTGCAGAAAATCAGATTGTGTCAGTAACTGGTTCAGTGGGTTTACACTTAATAATCTGATAACTGCAGAAAATCAGATTGGGTCAGTAACTGGTTCAGTGTGTTTACACTTAATAATCTGATAACTGCAGAAAATCAGACTGTGTCAGTAACTGGTTCCGTGCGTTTACACTTAATAATCTGATAACTGCAGAAAATCAGACTGTGTCAGTAAATGGTTCAGTGCGTTTACACTTAATAATCTGATAACTGCAGAAAATCAGATTGTGTCAGTAACTGGTTCAGTGTGTTTACACTGGAATATCTTATAACTGCAGTAAATCAGATTGTGTCAGTAACTGGTTCAGCGTGTTTACACTTAATAATCTGATAACTGCAGTAAATCAGATTGTGTCAGTAACTGGTTCAGCGTGTTTACACTTAATAATCTGATAACTGCAGAAAATCAGATTGGGTCAGTAACTGGTTCAGTGTGTTTACACTTAATAATCTGATAACTGCTGTAAATCAGATTGTGTCAGTAACTGGTTCAGTGTGTTTACACTTAATAATCTGATAACTGCTGTAAATCAGATTGGGTCAGTAACTGGTTCAGTGTGTTTACACTTAATAATCTGATAACTGCAGTAAATCAGACTGTGTCAGTAACTGGTTCAGTGTGTTTACACTTAATAATCTGATAACTGCAGAAAATCAGATTGTGTCAGTAACTGGTTCAGTGTGTTTACACTTAATAATCTGATAACTGCAGAAAATCAGATTGGGTCAGTAACTGGTTCAGTGTGTTTACACTTAATAATCTGATAACTGCAGTAAATCAGATTGTGTCAGTAACTGGTTCAGTGTGTTTACACTTAATAATCTGATAACTGCAGTAAATCCGATTGGGTCAGTAACTGGTTCAGTGTGTTTACACTTAATAATCTGATAACTGCAGAAAATCAGACTGGGTCAGTAACTGGTTCAGTGTGTTTACACTTAATAATCTGATAACTGCAGAAAATCAGATTGGGTCAGTAACTGGTTCAGTGTGTTTACACTTAATAATCTGATAACTGCAGAAAATCAGATTGGGTCAGTAACTGGTTCAGTGTGTTTACACTTAATAATCTGATAACTGCAGAAAATCAGATTGTGTCAGTAACTGGTTCAGTGTGTTTACACTGGAATATCTTATAACTGCAGTAAATCAGATTGTGTCAGTAAATGGTTCAGTGCGTTTACACTTAATAATCTGATAACTGCAGAAAATCAGATTGTGTCAGTAACTGGTTCAGTGTGTTTACACTGGAATATCTTATAACTGCAGTAAATCAGATTGTGTCAGTAACTGGTTCAGCGTGTTTACACTTAATAATCTGATAACTGCAGTAAATCAGATTGTGTCAGTAACTGGTTCAGCGTGTTTACACTTAATAATCTGATAACTGCAGAAAATCAGATTGGGTCAGTAACTGGTTCAGTGTGTTTACACTTAATAATCTGATAACTGCTGTAAATCAGATTGTGTCAGTAACTGGTTCAGTGTGTTTACACTTAATAATCTGATAACTGCTGTAAATCAGATTGGGTCAGTAACTGGTTCAGTGTGTTTACACTTAATAATCTGATAACTGCAGTAAATCAGACTGTGTCAGTAACTGGTTCAGTGTGTTTACACTTAATAATCTGATAACTGCAGAAAATCAGATTGTGTCAGTAACTGGTTCAGTGTGTTTACACTTAATAATCTGATAACTGCAGAAAATCAGATTGGGTCAGTAACTGGTTCAGTGTGTTTACACTTAATAATCTGATAACTGCAGTAAATCAGATTGTGTCAGTAACTGGTTCAGTGTGTTTACACTTAATAATCTGATAACTGCAGTAAATCCGATTGGGTCAGTAACTGGTTCAGTGTGTTTACACTTAATAATCTGATAACTGCAGAAAATCAGACTGGGTCAGTAACTGGTTCAGTGTGTTTACACTTAATAATCTGATAACTGCAGTAAATCAGATTGTGTCAGTAACTGGTTCAGTGTGTTTACACTTAATAATCTGATAACTGCAGTAAATCCGATTGGGTCAGTAACTGGTTCAGTGTGTTTACACTTAATAATCTGATAACTGCAGAAAATCAGATTGTGTCAGTAACTGGTTCAGTGTGTTTACACTTAATAATCTGATAACTACAGAAAATCAGACTGTGTCAGTAACTGGTTCAGTGTGTTTACACTTAATAATCTGATAACTGCAGAAAATCAGATTGGGTCAGTAACTGGTTCAGTGTGTTTACACTTAATAATCTGATAACTGCAGTAAATCAGATTGTGTCAGTAACTGGTTCAGTGTGTTTACACTTAATAATCTGATAACTGCAGTAAATCCGATTGGGTCAGTAACTGGTTCAGTGTGTTTACACTTAATAATCTGATAACTGCAGAAAATCAGACTGTGTCAGTAACTGGTTCAGTGTGTTTACACTTAATAATCTGATAACTGCAGAAAATCAGATTGTGTCAGTAACTGGTTCAGTGTGTTTACACTGGAATATCTTATAACTGCAGTAAATCAGATTGTGTCAGTAACTGGTTCAGCGTGTTTACACTTAATAATCTGATAACTGCAGAAAATCAGATTGTGTCAGTAACTGGTTCAGTGCGTTTACACTTACTAATCTGATAACTGCAGAAAATCAGATTGTGTCAGAAACTGGTTCAGTGTGTTTACACTTAATAATCTGATAACTGCAGTAAATCAGATTGTGTCAGTAACTGGTTCAGTGTGTTTACACTTAATAATCTGATAACTGCAGTAAATCCGATTGGGTCAGTAACTGGTTCAGTGTGTTTACACTTAATAATCTGATAACTGCAGAAAATCAGACTGGGTCAGTAACTGGTTCAGTGTGTTTACACTTAATAATCTGATAACTGCAGTAAATCAGATTGTGTCAGTAACTGGTTCAGTGTGTTTACACTGGAATATCTTATAACTGCAGTAAATCAGATTGTGTCAGTAACTGGTTCAGTGCGTTTACACTTAATAATCTGATAACTGCAGTAAATCCGATTGGGTCAGTAACTGGTTCAGTGTGTTTACACTTAATAATCTGATAACTGCAGAAAATCAGATTGTGTCAGTAACTGGTTCAGTGTGTTTACACTTAATAATCTGATAACTACAGAAAATCAGACTGTGTCAGTAACTGGTTCAGTGTGTTTACACTTAATAATCTGATAACTGCAGAAAATCAGATTGGGTCAGTAACTGGTTCAGTGTGTTTACACTTAATAATCTGATAACTGCAGTAAATCAGATTGTGTCAGTAACTGGTTCAGTGTGTTTACACTTAATAATCTGATAACTGCAGTAAATCCGATTGGGTCAGTAACTGGTTCAGTGTGTTTACACTTAATAATCTGATAACTGCAGAAAATCAGACTGTGTCAGTAACTGGTTCAGTGTGTTTACACTTAATAATCTGATAACTGCAGAAAATCAGACTGTGTCAGTAACTGGTTCAGTGTGTTTACACTTAATAATCTGATAACTGCAGTAAATCAGATTGTGTCAGTAACTGGTTCAGCGTGTTTACACTTAATAATCTGATAACTGCAGAAAATCAGATTGTGTCAGAAACTGGTTCAGTGTGTTTACACTTAATAATCTGATAACTGCAGTAAATCAGATTGTGTCAGTAACTGGTTCAGTGTGTTTACACTTAATAATCTGATAACTGCAGTAAATCAGATTGTGGCAGTAACTGGTTCAGTGTGTTTACACTTAATAATCTGATAACTACAGTAAATCAGATTGTGGCAGTAACTGGTTCAGTGTGTTTACACTTAATAATCTGATAACTACAGTAAATCCGATTGGGTCAGTAACTGGTTCAGTGTGTTTACACTTAATAATCTGATAACTGCAGTAAATCAGACTGTGTCAGTAACTGGTTCAGTGCGTTTACACTTAATAATCTGATAACTGCAGAAAATCAGATTGTGTCAGTAACTGGTTCAGTGTGTTTACACTGGAATATCTTATAACTGCAGTAAATCAGATTGTGTCAGTAACTGGTTCAGCGTGTTTACACTTAATAATCTGATAACTGCAGTAAATCAGATTGTGTCAGTAACTGGTTCAGTGCGTTTACACTTAATAATCTGATAACTGCAGAAAATCAGATTGGGTCAGTAACTGGTTCAGTGTGTTTACACTTAATAATCTGATAACTTCTGTAAATCAGACTGTGTCAGTAACTGGTTCAGTGTGTTTACACTTAATAATCTGATAACTACAGTAAATCCGATTGGGTCAGTAACTGGTTCAGTGTGTTTACACTTAATAATCTGATAACTGCAGTAAATCAGACTGTGTCAGTAACTGGTTCAGTGCGTTTACACTTAATAATCTGATAACTGCAGAAAATCAGATTGTGTCAGTAACTGGTTCAGTGTGTTTACACTGGAATATCTTATAACTGCAGTAAATCAGATTGTGTCAGTAACTGGTTCAGCGTGTTTACACTTAATAATCTGATAACTGCAGTAAATCAGATTGTGTCAGTAACTGGTTCAGCGTGTTTACACTTAATAATCTGATAACTGCAGAAAATCAGATTGGGTCAGTAACTGGTTCAGTGTGTTTACACTTAATAATCTGATAACTTCTGTAAATCAGACTGTGTCAGTAACTGGTTCAGTGTGTTTACATTTAATAATCTGATAACTGCAGTAAATCAGATTGTGGCAGTAACTGGTTCAGTGTGTTTACACTCAATAATCTGATAACTGCAGAAAATCAGACTGTGTCAGTAACTGGTTCAGTGCGTTTACACTTAATAATCTGATAACTGCAGTAAATCAGATTGTGTCAGTAACTGGTTCAGTGCGTTTACACTTAATAATCTGATAACTGCAGTAAATCAGACTGTGTCAGTAACTGGTTCAGTGTGTTTACATTTAATAATCTGATAACTGCAGTAAATCAGATTGTGTCAGTAACTGGTTCAGTGCGTTTACACTTAATAATCTGATAACTGCAGAAAATCAGATTGTGGCAGTAACTGGTTCAGTGTGTTTACACTTAATAATCTGATAACTGCAGAAAATCAGACTGTGTCAGTAACTGGTTCAGTGTGTTTACACTCAATAATCTGATAACTGCAGAAAATCAGACTGTGTCAGTAACTGGTTCAGTGTGTTTACATTTAATAATCTGATAACTGCAGTAAATCAGATTGGGTCAGTAACTGGTTCAGTGTGTGAAAATGAGAAGTTTTGTTTTCCGACAGCACTAAGCTCCCGTCTACAAGCCTATAAGCTCCCGTCTACAAGCCTTCGGGATTTTAGCCACGTTAGCCATTAGATGTTAATCAATGACATCAGACTCACTTTGAGTTACAATTAAAGACAAAAAGAAGGACAAAGCACTTTCAGCACCACGTCTACAGCCAGACCTTACTGTCACGGCACAAAGAAGGAGCTGACGTTCTCCTGACTAGGAACACGTCCTCTGTCTGTAGCGTCTCTGCACCATTTCCCACCACTGAACAGATTGTCCTCATCCCGCCGGGAACCAATATGCTACAAACATGACTGACAGTCCTGATGACTTCATTATCTCAAGTGTTCCAGATGTCAACAGAAGCTAACATGCACAGCCCTCCAGATGGGCTCCAGTAGATGGAGTTTCATGAATATAGAACATTCTAGAGGTTGCTAAGGTGTGCCTGTTAGAAATAAGGCCAAAGGGTGTTCATATGAGACCGAGCACATATTTATATATGCTTATACACACATTGATCCTGGCTTGCATACTTGAACTCGAAATAGAAAACTGCATTTTTCCCAGCCGTTAAATCCATACGCACCTCCTGAAAGCTGAACCTGCGAAACCTGCCGAAGCAGCAATGCGTAAGTAAAATAAATCGCATATGTTCTGGAAAATGGTTTTTTGAATATCTCATTCAAGGGTATTTTTCCTTTGATTGCCTCAGGACCAAAGCCACACAGACAGGATCAATATGCAATGTGCTCAGTGAGCACTTCGGCTCTCCTCGTTCTCCGTGAGCACGCTCGCACTTTCTCGACTGGAAAGCAGACGGGTTACAGTCCAAGTACTTTAGCTTGAAGGAGTCAAAGGTAAATCAAGTAAACAAAACAGTAAACACTGAATACATTCCCTGGAGCTCTGCAAAACGCGAAGCGAGCGGATTTCTGATGTAACGATGTCAGAAGGAAAACGGACTGTGTGGAACGAGCAGCAGGCTGGAGAATAAGATCACAGCCACTGGAGATGAACTGCATCACGCAGTTCTTCAGTCGCATGAAACACCAGCAGTTTTCCTAAAGCGCGCCGGTGTCGCCTTGTCAACTTCATTCCTCACCTAAATGATCTGGAACGTTCCTCCAATCCGGGATCTATTTCACCTTGTCGTGGTTCTGCTGTAGCGCAAACCACCACCGTTATGTCTCAATAAACTGTGCCTGCAGTTTTGCAGGACAGTACAGTCATTTACAGGTTTGACACTTGCAGTTAATGAACTCGTAACCCACTGGTCCTGTAATCTAATCCTATTATTTACACTACAACAGCAACAACAACAGGGACTTTAACCAGGGCTGCCCAAACCTCTGTGCTCCAAACACAAACTAAAGATCACATCTCACCACTGAATTGTGCCTAAATTAGCGTTTAGCTAACTTTAGCTAGCTACAGATATAAGCTCAGTTACAGTAGGGAAGCCCATTCCTACAACTTTCAATGAATTATTAATGGAATTGCTATGACATTACTTTGCAATAGTAAGTTATTATTATTTTGAAATGCTAATTCATTATTTTGAGATACTAAGTCATTATTTTGAGAAACTGTCTCATTATTTTGAGATACTAAGTCATTATTTTGAGATACTAAGTCATTATTTTGAGATACTGTCTCATTATTTTGAGAAACTGTCTCATTATTTTGAGATACTAAGTCATTATTCTGAGAAACTGTCTCATTATTTTGAGATACTGTCTCATTATTTTGAGACGCTAAGTCATTTTTGAGATACTATCTTGTTATTTTGAGAATCTCATTATAGAAAAGAGTCCTTTGTCTTCTTACTAGAAGAAGCCACATAAATCTGAATTAACTGATGAATCACTTCTTTTGCCCTATAGGGTTTCTAGCTTGTGTAATCCAGAATAAACTCACCACATTACATTTACTCAGTTACTCAGTTACTGTCCAGCACTGAATCTGCACCAACAGCTCAAAGCTCTGGTTGAGAAGGAACGACCAGACAGGACGTCTCCTCCAGGCCTGGCGGAATCGTGGATCGCTGATCCCGCTCTTCATTCGTGAAGAGAGACACTGCATGTTGGTGTGGATAAGGCTGAAGTGTATTAATGTCTCTCCGGGGCGTCCCTCGTACATCAGCGCTGTCCCAGGAAGGGGAAACGGAGGTTATAAAGCACCGGGACCGGCGCTGAGACTCTCCTCCTGCTTTGATTTTAGTCATATTTCTGAGTTTGACTGATTCTGAGTGCAGGAAACAGCCGAGTCGAGCTGCTTCGTTCCCCATAAGGCCTCACTCGACCAATCCTGTTTCCTTCCCTTAAATAACCTCCCTGCGAAATGCAGGCTGACGACTTCCTCCCTGCCCTGCTGCTCACGGAGCCAAAGTCAATTGGCTGCCCAGGAGGATCTGCAGGCAGAAGATAATGTCACGTTTGCAGAGGAAATGGCCTCGACTCAGCCGAGAGACGGGATGAGACGGGACGAGACGGGACGACACATCACTGCCAGCTCTGGGAAACGGGGAAGGGACGACGCACACAGTGAACACACAGGTTTGTTTATAATAAAATATAGTAAAATATGAAGTAAAAGAACTCGGATAGCTGGAGATAAGAAAACTACAATTTTAGAAAAATTTAATTATTTACTGGAATAGAACAGTAAAATAATTAACATCAAATAAACCAGTGGCAATAAAATATTTAAAATAATATGTATTATTATTATTATGAGTTTAGGACATGATGTCAGAAATACAGAATGTCCACGGGACCAAATTTGGTCTGTAGGGGGCGCCAGGGCCAAATGGCTATACACTGTAAGAAATGATGTCTTTTCAAGTAAATTGATCCTAAATACAGTTGATTAATGCTTCTCATGTTGAGATTGTTGCAAGTTTTAATTAAGTTTTAATTTTTTAACTCCTAGCTTGGCATTCTGGACCTGTGTTAAGTGATTTTATTATGGAAATTTATCTCAATATATTGGCAGATAATTTAGCTTTTTTTATGAAATGTGCTTGAAACCAGCAAAATCATCGATTTTATGTAATAAAATCACTAAAACAGGTCCAGAATGCCGAGCTAGGAGTTAAATCATCTTAATTTAAACTCATAACAATCTCAACATGTGAAATATTAGATCAGCTATATTTACGATCATTTCTCTAAACAGAACCAGGTGACCAAAACATGTTTCTAATGTACTTATAATAGGCATTGATGTTCTAAAGCTTTATATGTCAATGTTCTGTGTACAGATTCAGTTTCAGAGTCACTGAAATCTGATTTGCATGTTGCTATAATTATTTTAGGGAAAAAACCTCAATAATGACTGATGTGAAGATAATTAGGACACAAAATATGGACTATTAATAACTGAAGGTAGAAGTGAACAGATCATCAGCTGACGAGTGCTGATTGCATTTGCAGGGTAGAGCGTCTCTCTTGTGATCACAGGCTGTAATTAAATGAAACAACAGTTTCATAAACATCTGTTTAGAGTTTAATGAGAGTCTTAACGTATAGGAAGACAGACTGAGTTGTGGCAGAGGTTCCGTCGTGTAACAGAGCCGTGATTAAAGCCACGGAACTCTTCAGTTCAGCCTCTACTGCCAGGGTTTGTCTACCGCGGCTGCAGGGTTGTGTGCTTGATTATATTCACCTGTTAGCAATGGGCGTGGCTGAAACACCCAAACTCAGTAATTAGGAGGGGTGTCCCAATACTTTAGCAACAACTATCCTGCAATCCCATAAACCATATTGCATAATTGGGGAGAGAAAAATTAATCTCAGCACTAAAAAAGAAATGCTTTTGTCCTTTTAGCTGTAAAAACATGGCTTTGGCTCTCTGGTTCACTCTGATTTCTGCTCATTCCTTTAGGTTCTCCACAATAAAACACCTACTTTCTACTCCCCCCCCCCCACTGGCCACTTTAGTGGAAACACCCACCTTGTGCTTCCACTCACTGGCCACTTTAGTGGAAACACCCACCTTGTAGTTCTGATTACTGTCCACTTTATTAGAAACAGTCCTTGTGCGTCCTCTTAGTGGCCACTTTATTAGAAACACTTACCTGGTGGTTTCACACAATGGCCACTTTATTATAAACACCCACCTTCTGCTTCCACTAACTGGCCACTTTAATAGAAACATCTACCTTGTGCTTCCACTCAGTGGCCACTTTATTAGAAACACCCACCTTGTGCTTCCACTAACTGGCCACTTTAATAGAAACATCTACCTTGTGCTTCCACTCACTGGCCACTTTATTAGAAACACCCACCTTGTGCTTCCACTAACTGGCCACTTTAATAGAAACATCTACCTTGTGCTTCCACTCACTGGCCACTTTATTAGAAACACCCACCTTGTGCTTCCACTCACTGGCCACTTTATTAGAAACACCCACCTTGTGCTTCCACCCACTGGCCACTTTATTAGAAACACCCACCTTGTGCTTCCACTCACTGGCCACTTTAATAGAAACACCCACCTTGTGCCTCCTCTAACTGGCCACTTTATTAGAAACACTTACCTGGTGGTTTCACACAATGGCCACTTTATTATAAACACCAACTTTGTGCTTCCACTCACTGGCCACTTTATTAGAAACACCCACCTTGTGCTTCCACTCAGTGGCCACTTTAATAGAAACACCCACCTTGTGCTTCCACTCACTGGCCACTTTATTGGAAACACTTTAATGGAAACATGCTTTTGTCCTTTTAGCTGTAAAACCTGAAACACAGCTTTGGCCCTGATGTTTTAGGTTAATCCTGTTCTTTTCAGGACGTTTTCATCCAAAACCAGATGCATTCAGGCGCGCGCACAGGCGAAGGAGTAATTTGTGTGTAATTTGACTTCCCTGCTGTCTTTTTGATTTCAGCTGGTGGAGCAGATGCTTTTACACGTAACAACTGAGCATTCTGAACAGGAGTGAAACTCCACTGCCCGGCGTCCAGCCCTGAGAGTTACAGCCAATGGTCACAATCACTTTTGTAGCGCGGCGCCAATTTGGACGATGGATTAAACGGTGGGAGGAAGTGAAGATCCTGCTGCCAGTTTCCTGTAGTTCACACGAAGGACTCGTGACTCAAAAACAGCACCGGCAAAAACAGCCGTTCAATCACCGCGGTGGCTGACAGCGAGCTGCGGACACCATCAGGTTAAAGCAGCTTCCTGTAGAGCCACAGCGCCGCTCCAACACGCCGGACTCCTCTCACAAAGCTCCTGATAATTAGCTTGAGGGTTGATTAAAATGTGTTAAAGCTAAACAAAAAAACAAAAAACAAAGAACAATAGATCCACAATTTTCTCCCACAATGAGTCACATTGAACATTGTTCTTTTGCATTTTTGTGATGCATGCATTTAATTCCTTTAGATGCTTCACCATAAAACACCTACTCTCTACTTCCACTGGCCTCTTTTTGGAAACATCTACCTTACTGGACACTTTATTAGAAACACCCCTTGTGCGTCCACTCACTGGCCACTTTATTAGAAACACCTACCTGGTGGTTCCACTCACTGGCCACTTTATTAGAAACACCCCTTGTGCGTCCACTCACTGTCCACTTTACTAGAAACACCTACCTTGCGCTTCCACTCCCTGGCCACTTTGTTAGAAACAGCCCTTGTACTTCCACTAACTGGCCACTTTATTGGAAACAGCTACCTTGTTTTTCCAGACGCTGTCTGGTATGGTGACCCATGGTATCCCTGGGTACATTTCATATGGCACCCTTAGAATAGTTGTATTGAAATATTATAGCCGTAATGTCCGTTATGGATTTTCAGTATTTCTCACAAACTTTACCTCCCTTTAAATGATGAGTCTAGAATGAACACCGTCCATAGTTGCACACGCAAGGGGCAAGAAAGGGCAGCGAAAAACTATCACCAATCATTTCCCCCTCTTCTCTCTCAAAGGGAAGTCCACATTCCCAGACAAACATTATTAATCCATTCTGGCTTCCAAGCCAGTTCCGTCCCACGAGGCTTCTCCGTTACATCTCTCGGCTTATCACTTCTTCCATACGTATCTATAAAGCCTTTTAACTTGGCTCTGCCAAACTTCTCTCAGCTCTTTCTCTCCTCTGCTCCTGGAAGGAGAAAAAAAGCCCTTTCTCACTTTTGCATTGCATTATTGATCATAAGGTCCAGGCCGGCCTCTTTTTCCTGCTCTGACAATGCGTCATGCATAAATTCTTTTTAATCAGCCTTTGTGAATAATATCAGTCACGTCTTCATTTTTGAGACGCTTCTGTCTGTGTCTTGGACCACCTGGGGTGTAGAGGTGAGGCAGGTTTCAGAATGTCGACTTGAAAGACAATTCCTGCAGTCGCTCCTCATTGTGTGCTGTGGGACGAGGATCACAGAGATTTCTTTAAGCCTCCTTATTGAGTTATGCAACATTATTGCTTCAAACACATTTAATGAGGCTGAAAGGATGGGCGAGTCTATATTTTCGGCCCAGGCTCTGTCCGAGTATTGACTCGCCAAAAATAGAAGTTGTACAGTGCTTTGAAGAAGTCTTTGGAGCAGACACGGTGAGATGGCTCTCGGTTTGAATTACGAGGCAGAACTTCACCATAAAAGTGACAATGCTGAGATATGAAGCTCAAATTAATCTCAGTCCTGCAGGATCAACAGAGCAGGTGCCACTGCAGTAAAAATAACACGGCAGTCGTGATAATCCCTGCTGAGAAATGACCACTAGAACCTGAATCAGGATTAAGATTTTGCTTTCTAATGGGAATTCGTTTCGTTCCCTGTAGGACTGTGGGACTCATATGTCTCATTAACTCAGACATAAAAATTATAAGCAAGACCTTGGTGCCTAGGTAATCCCATCACTTATACATCCCGATCAGACCAGCTTCATCAAAGGAAGACATTCAACCTCTGACATGCGCAGACTACTTAACCTGATACATCACACATCAATTCACAAATCAGAAACTGCAATAGTCTCATTAGATGTAGAGAAAGCTTTTAATAAAGCCAATCGGAAATTCTCGTTCACCACTTTACACAAAATTCGGAGAATCATTTATTAACTGAATAAAAATTCTTTACACTGCACCCAAGGCCACAGTTAACACAGTTAATGGACTAATATCACCAACTTTCACACTACACAGAGGTACCAGGCAAGGATGCCCCCTCTCACCCCTCCTATTCTCAGTTTTATAAAACAGCAGCTATACCACAAAACACAAAGGTAAAAGGTGTTCAAACCCAAACAGAATCAGTGTAGAACGCAAAGTCAGTTTATATGCAGATGACATCCTACTGTTTTTACAGAATCCCCCCACATCAATTCCTCAAACCATACAAATTATTGAAAAATACTCCAAAATCTCCAATTACTCTATTAACTGGACTAAATCTACCACACTACCACTCAACATGAACTTATCAGATACAGCAGAACAGCCTCTTCATATCCCCCTGAGCACCCAATACGTCACATACTGTCCCATATTGGCAGAATATCTACAATCAAAATGATCGTATTGCCAAAAGTAAACTATTTTTTCTCAGTGATCCCAATTCAACCTCACTCTACCTGGTTCAAACCCTTCGACTCGATTATCTCCAAGTTTTACTGGAAGAATAAACCACCCAGGATCAAATTAGTTACATTACAGAAGCACAGAACCCGGGCAGGCCTGGAAGCCCCCAACTTCCAACAATACCTCCTAGCAAATCAATTACAATACACAATAAAAGGGGTGAAGCCTGATCAAACAGATGAATTATGGAGAGCAGCAGAACAAGCTTCAAGTAATGAAGTACAACTCTCAGACTTACCGTTCATTAATACAACTCAAACGCCTGATGATGGCCTCAACACTCACAGCTCGGTGGAAACTGCACAAGATCACTGACGCCATGATTTCACCCTCCACTCACACATATGGCTCATCCCGACTTTCCTGCCATCAAAAACACAACAACTGTACACAAATGGAAAGACAAAGGTGTTACACACATGAAATCCTACAGAATAAAAACCATTTCACATCTAACCCAGGCATACGGCACTGAGAGTATCCGGCATCTGGAATATCAGCTTAGATCCAGAATAAACTCAAATTAAATACAGACGATCTTCTAGAACTCAGTCCACCAATTTCAGAATTCCTAAACATCTCCTCCCCCAAGAAAAATAATCCATCCATCCATCCATCCATTTTCTAAGCCGCTTCTCCGTCAGGGTCGCGGGGGGGTGCTGGAGCCTATCCCAGCAGTCTTCGGGCGGAAGGCAGGATACACCCTGGATGGGTCGCCAGTCCATCGTAGGGCAGAAAAATAATCAAAAATGTATAAATTCCCATCCGAGTTAGACCAAACAATGTATATACCCAGGAACAAGTGGGAAGAAGATCTCTGGGTTACTCCCTCTACCAACCTCTGGACAAACACTCTGGAAAACACACTTAGCGTGACTGGCCATACAAACCTCCACCTCATACAGTATAAGGTCATTCACAGTGCACTACACTGGGATAACGGGAATAATAGACTCTGAAATCTGTAGACACTGTTCACTAAACACTCCGGACAATTCCATACATGCCTGGTGGTACTAACAGCCCATCTCTCCATCCCCAGCACTCTGTCCGTTAGGTGACGCATCATCTGTCCGTCTGAAAAGACTGTCCTGACAAACTGGGAAACAAGGAAAAAGACCATCAACCAATGGAAAAACTTTCTAATTGAACACACAGCAACGGAAAAATCTCAGCATCCCTCAAACACACACACACACACACACACACACACACACACACACACACACACGCACACACACACACACACACACACACACCTCACGAATAAGAACAAACACGGTCAACACTAAACAGCGTTCTACAGCCACCTTAACTACCTTCGTCTTTCAGACCGACCTGTAGTGCCTCTACACCAGTGATCCTGTTCTCGCGCACACAGGGGCTTCCCAGGCCGGCCTCCTGGGATGCACCATAGTTGAAGTGTGAGACCTTCCCTCACCGCTAAGGACTCTTCACGGGCCAGCTAGCTGAGTGACTGTGCTATGGGAGCTGTGGAGTTTGTGTGCTCTGTATTGTTGATCATGTATTGATTGTAAAGCATCCTGGAGCAGGGAAAGGCACTATTTAAATACAAGTGATGATGATGATGATGATGATGATGATGATGATGATTAATCACAGCCCGAGCATCTAAACCTGGATAGACAAAGTTGTTGTCCGCTGTTGTACACTGAGTTAAACGCGTCTGTGTTTGTAGGTTTTGTGAAGCTGAAACTCGCTTGAGCATCAGTAATAACCCAAAAGTTATTAGGGGGTCCCCTGGTGGTCATGGGGCCCCAAGCAGCTGCTCATGTTGCTTATTAAGTAGAGCCGGCCCTGTTCATGGTGACGTAGCAACTAATAAAGTTCTCTACAGTTTCAGAAAGCTACCAAAGGGCAATGCACTGCGGGCCAGTTGCTAAAGGGGTGCGCAGATTTGAGGTAATCTAACTTGAACTAC
>NC_051234.1:33512480-33562480 GCF_015220715.1 Pygocentrus nattereri | reverse complement strand
GGCTCTGGGGATCAATCCGACAACCAGGACTGGTTCCCCAACCTCATTTACCCCATTCTGGATGTAAATACCCTCAAATTGAGAGTTTTCTGACTGTGGGACTAATAGCAGATTATCTTAAATTAAGCTGAGATTCTGGACTTTTTCTGGACTATTTAACTCCAGTGTGCTGTGGCAGGCAGATAAAATACAGTAACTTCTTCAGCATCCAAATATTTATGAATCTGACCGTATTAGAATATCCAAATACCACATATTGGAAGCTGGCGGGCCGTGTATTATCCTAAGCCAGTAAGGCATGCTATTCAGAATAAGGCATCTCATTAGACCAGGACAGAGATGGAAACCGAATTCCACGGCTGTGGCAGAGCAGCATTAGTTATTATTTTATGGAAAAATCCATAACCACAGCTTCATCCACAGCCCATCCATGCAGAGAATGACTTCCACAGAGGCTCATTTATATCGGGTCACTTTTCCTGGGTAAATAAATAGAACCTCTGGTGCACTTTCCACAACTTCATCAACATCCTCAAACATTCTCAGCCCCCCATCCGCCTGTAAACCCCTGACTCAGCGCGCCAAGATCTGAGAACCCACCTGAAGGAGTGAATATGGTGTGTTAGAATGGACAAACCACAACAACGAGAGGTCCCCAAGCGCGGGACTTGGAAGCAATCGCAAGTCTCTGCTCCATCCTTGTGTCCTTGGGAGGCCTAAGCCTTCCACTTGAAATCCAGGCCCCCTCCCCCACCAGATTTCTGAAACATTCTTTAAACATAAAAAGGTTCTCAGACGACAATGAATGTGAGGTCATCGTGTTCAAAGGAGCTGTTTTCTTTTATTCTCATGACTTAAGTGCATAAAAGAGACTCACAAAGCTCTTTGTGACAACATCACAGAGGTGAACATCGGCAACGTTTACACAGTTTCATGCACACAAAACAATCACGCTCTGTCTTTTTATTTAGTTTTAGTGGAACCGTCATTCTCCTGAGTCCGGGAGCTCAGCTGAGCTGTGCTAGTTCCTAAAGCCAGAGTGGAACATGAGTTTTACCCCAATTCTAGCTCTGATTCTCCGTCAGTCTGAGGCTGCGCTGGTCGGCTCTAGTCTGCAGATTTTGAGTCAGGCGGGGTCGCGTGCCGACTCAGACTCACTGCCTCCAGTCGTGCTCTAGACCAGCAGTAGTTTATCAAACGTTTGATAGGCCCAAGCATAATCTAGCACTGAAAGCTGATCAATGGTTCCATCTGAACAGCCAATGAGAACTGAGAGCACGAAAGAAGAAAACACGGCAAGTAAAGAAGAAAAATCACTCGTGTAGCTTTAATAAGCTGTAATCTTTAATAAACTGAGATTAAGGCACAATTGAGTGCATGGACATCTAAAACTCTTTACATTCATTAATCTCACTTAAATATTAGCACTAGCCGTTTCTTTACTGCAGCAGCAGCCGCTCCACGTTTGTTTATCTGCGTCTCCTATTAACGGCTGTTTAGTTTGGCTCAACAAGAACCGAAGTGCTGCACAGTGGAGATTCCAAGCCATCCAAAACAATCTGCAGAAACCAGTCAGACCAGACCAAATCTGCAGACCAGTCTTTTATAATCGGTCAGGACTTTAAAAGGCATGCACCCAAGGCTTTACCTAGAAAGCAGGTGGTCTTATTTGATGATGGGAAAGACAACAAAGTTCAAGACTGTGAAAAAAGGTTAAAACAGCAGTCAGTTCACTGTAAACATCTGCTCCAGCTGCTGTAGAGGTCGTTAATGAGGTTCCATTATGCTCATTTTTAATGTACTAGGACAGATTTACAGCTTCAATGTTCCGAAAACACATTTCCCTCATACTGTTCGTCTCTATTCACCCTCGGTCTGAAACGCTCTGTTAGAACTCCTGTGTCTTTAAGTCCCACCTCCCGATGAGCCCAGTGTGCTCTGATTGGTCAGCTCACCCGCTCTGTTCTGATCGGTCGATAGATCGGGACTGTTTTGGGACTGTAGAATGTTTAAAAATTCCTTTAGTGTGTTGTATCTTTTTGGGAAAGACAAAAAAACAGAAAACCATAACCGGTCCTCTTTAATTAGCCTTTACCTGCTGTGGCATTTGAATACCACGTTTGAATTTTTCCATTCCACCTTAAACTGTGCCGTTAACAACTGTACCATTTAAGGTGGAATGGCAAATATGAATAAGGAGCCAGTGTCGGCCTCAAATACCAAATCAGGTAAAGGCTGATTTGCTTTGTCCGTGACGGTTGTCGAGCTGTTAGTGTAACTAACATTAGCCAGTTACAGGAAGTCCTGTGCTGTGTTAGGGAACTCTAATTCCCTAACAGTTTACCTAGAACGAAGTTGGTGCTCATCATGCACACTATAGCAATGTCTCTGGGCCTTAATACTCCCTTGTAGGCCCCCCAACCTGAAACCAGCCCCCCTAAAATTATGCTCTACCCCACTGCTGCACTCCCATATTGAATGTAATGATGCTTAAACGCCACTGATGGTTTCACAGCTGGAACAATGGAGCACCAAGTTTGTTCGGTTTTCATTGTTGGTTCATGCCTCTGTTTTGGGCCAAGACATTAATTTGCTCTTAATATTCATCAGCCTCAGGCAAAGCCCACCAAAACACAGAATATGATTACCTGAGCTAATCCCAGTTCATTTAAAATGCACACTAATAGGATTAGCAGTGTGCAAACACAGACTGAGTCTATGGACACAATGCTGAGGGGCTGCTTCTGGGCTTCGCAGTAAACGGTAACCTTCCCATATCATAATCGCCTGCAGCCACACTGCAGTTCAGCAGGCGTGTATATGAACATGCTGCATGACGGATCCTCTCTCCACTCGGAATCACAGCAGCGTTCTTCCAACACACACTCACTATGTATAATGGATTTCCCCCTTAGCAGTAGGTGGGTTCAAACGGTGGGCAATGCAGAAGTGCTCCTCGTCTTCTGAACCGGTTGCCTGTCTTTCTGAAATGTTATGATTTCTGGAACGTCTCATTTTTTCCAGGAAGCTCCGGCTCAAAGCTGGAACTTCTTTCTTGGCTGTTTTATTACTGACTGAAGTGTTGGCTCATCCCTGGAGTGTTGGTCCTGCAGTCTCTGAGTTCTGTTGAGGGATTTTCTGAAGTCACAGCCAGCGTGAAGAGAGAGTTTCATTCCGCCTCATTCATTTTGAAACCGACAAGAAAAGCCTCTCCGTTTTCATGACACAGCCGTCTTTCTTAAAAATAGATAATTACAGTCTGAGCAACTCTCGCCACATCAAATATGAATTGAGATGCGTCAGCCCAGCGATCAGTCCTTGATTGATTTGTGGTGTTACAGTCAAGCTTGATTCAAAGCTGATTTCAGAACTTCTGAGATTATTTATGCTGAAACAATCTCTGTTCTAATACTCATTGCTGACTTCTCCATAGACCTGTTACTGTATCTCTAGGCTTTGACCTTATTTTTGCATTTAAGCTTTACTCTGAGAGTCTGTACTTCAGTAAACAAAAACAAAGCTGTCTATGGATGCAGTGATCTATTATCAAAGGAGTGTAGTGTATTATCCTTGTATTCATGTCAGTTTATCTACACTACATTTCAAAAAGTATTCGGTCGTCTGGCTTCACACACATATGAACTTGAGTGACGTCCCATTCTTAGTCCATAGGGTTTAATATGATGTCGGCCCACCCTTTGCAGCTATAACAGCTTCAGCTCTTCTGGGAAGGCTTTCCACAAGGGTTAGGAGTGTTTATGGGAATTTCTGACCGTTCTTCCAGAAGCGTATTTGTGAGGTCAGACACTGATGTTGGACGAGAAGGCCTGGCTCACAGTCTCCGCTCTAATTCATCCCAAAGGTGTTCTGTCGGGTTGAGGTCAGGACTCTGTGCAGGCCAGTCAAGTTCTTCCACACCAAACTGGCTCATCCACGTCTTTATGGACCTGCTTTGTGCCCTGGTGGTCAGTCATGTTGGAACAGGAATAGAGAACATAATCCCGTCTCCACCACATGAAGTTTGGAGGTCTGTAGTGATGGACTCTGCAGAAAGTCGGTGACCTCTGCGCACTATGCCCCTCAGCATCCGCTGACCGCTCTGTCATTTTACGTGGCCGACCACTTCGTGGCTGAGCTGCTGTCGTTCCCAATCGCTTCCACTTTGTTATAATCCCACTGACAGTGGACTGTGGAATATTTTGTAGTGAGGAAATTTCACGACTGGACTTGCTGCACAGGTGGCGTCCGATCACGGTACCACGCTGGAATTCACTGAGCTCCTGAGAGCGACCCATTCTTTCACTAATGTCTGTAGAAGCAGTCTGCAGGCCGAGGGGCTCGGCTTTATACCTGTGGCCATATATATACAGTGGGGAAAAGTATTTAGTCAGTCACTGATTGTTCAAGTTCTCCCCCTTAAAAAGATGAGAGAGGCCTGTAATTGACATCATAGGTAGACCTCAACTCCGAGAGACAAAATGAGGAAAAAACATTCAGAAAATCACATCGTCTGATTTTTAAAGAATTTATTTGCAAATAATGGTGGAAAATAAGTATTTGGTCAATAACAAAAGTTAATCTCAATACTTTGTTATTTATCCTTTGTTGGTAATGACGGAGGTCAAACGGTTTCTGTAAGTCTTCACCAGGTGGGCACACACCGCTGCTGGTATGTTGGCCCATTCCTCCTGCAGAGCAGTGATGTTTTGGGGCTGTCGCTGGGCAACACGGACTTTCTACTCCCTCCAAAGGTTTTCTATGGGGTTGAGATCTGGAGACTGGCTAGGCCACTCCAGGACCTTGAAATGCTTCTTAAGAGGCCACTCCTTCGTTGCCCTGGCAGTGTGTTTGGGATCATGGTCATGCTGGAAGACCCAGCCACGTTTCATCTTCAATGCCCTGCTGATGGAAGAAGGTTTGCACTCAAAATCTCACAGATCATGGCCCCATTCATTCTTTCATGTACACAGACCAGTCGTCCTGGTCCCTTTGCAGAGAAACAGCCCCAAAGCCTGATGTTGCCACCCCCAGGCTTCACAGTTGGTTTGGTGTTCTTTGGATGCAACTCAGCATTCACTGTCCTCCAAACACGACGAGCTGTGTTTCTACCAAACAGTTCTACTTTGTTTCATCTGACCACATGACATTCTCCCAATGCTCTTCCAGAACATCCAAATGCTCTCTAGCAGTGCCCGTCTGGCACTGCAGGATCTGAGTCCCTGGCGGCGTCGTGTGTTACTGACAGTAGCCTTTGTAACGTTGGTCCCATCTCCCTGCAGGTCATTCATCAGGTCCCCCCGTGTGGTTCTGGGATTTCTGCTCACCGTTCTTGTGATCATTTTGACCCCACAGGCTGAGATCTTGTGTGGAGCCCCTGATCGAGGCAGATTAGCAGTGGTCTTGTAGGTCTTCCATCTTCTGATTATTGCTCCCACAGTAGATTTCTTCACATACGATCTTGTTTCTGGTGTCCTTCAACAGCTCTTTGGTCTTCACCATAGTGGAGTTTGGAGTCTGACTGTTTGAGGTTGTGGGCAGGTGTCTTTTATACAGATAACGAGGTCAAAAAGGTGCCATTAATACAGGTAAATAGTGGAGGACAGAGGAGCTTCTTAAAGAAGACGTTACAGGTCTGTGAGAGCCAGAAATCTTGCTTGTTTGTGGGTAACCAAATAATTATTTTCCACCATATTTGCAAATAAATTCTTTAAAAATCAGACGACTTGATTTTCTGAATGTTTTTTCTTCATTTTGTCTCTCAGAGTTGAGGTCTGCCTGTGATGTCAATTACAGGCCTCTCTCATCTTTTTAAGTGGGAGAACTTGAACAATTGGTGACTGACTAAATACTTTTCCCCACTGTATCTGTGTATATATATGTATATATATGTATATGTTTTGTTTTTGTTTTTTTACACAAGCTGTTTATTGATTCACTGTTTAGATGGATAATTCACCGTATGTCTGGATACTTTTGGACAAATATTCCAAACAATTCCTGCTATATGAATATTCATGTAGATGCTATGTTGGAAATAAATAAATAAAGGGGCTTCTTCCTATGAAGACTGTTGGCGGTGACGGCCACTTGAGCCCTACAATATAAACAGCAGTCCGTCATTCAGTTTTTATTTGAATCAGATGGAGACGCTGCATAAGATGGACGAGCGTGTGGCCTCTGGATTAGAGCAGGTCTCCTCTCTGCCGAGAGCCCGAACAGCATGACGGATACGGTGTGGTCACCATCCGGATCTCTGTCTGTGCCTGCTCAGCATATGGCCACATCACATACGCCAGCGTTTTGCAGCTAAACCATTTCAGCTGCTCGGTTGGCTTCAAATTTCATTCCAGGTTTCTGAAAGTTTGTCTACCATCTTTAAAGAGTCATTCCGGGCTAAACCTAGACTTTATTATCCGATGCAGTGTTCAGTAGTGGAGCATTATATCCCACAGGATCCAGACTTTATATCATTTTCATATTTTCACTGTAAAACACAGCATGCATGCAAATACATCATGGAACCATTGGAAATCCCTGTGGTGTCAACCAATCCTGACTGCTAGCTCAGCCACTGATCTATAGGCTAATAAATACTACCAAGCTAGCACTAAGGTAAACTGTAAAGAGTGGAATGGGGTTTTCTATTCAGCACAAACTGGAGGCCAGAAAGGTTTATACTTTCAGCCAAGAGAAAACAGAGATACCGGTGGGCCATGTTCTCCATAACGTTCATACTCCATAAGCTCCATTCAGAAGCTGGGCGTCGTGTGAGGCTGTAGCTCTTCTCTCCAGTCTAATAGACGGTGACGTCATTTTAAACCCTTATAATAAAAGAAGCTGAACTCAGTTTGTTTTTCTACTGAAAGTCGAGCCGTTTTTCCCCAAATCTGGGCTCTAAACTATAAACAGACGGCGTCTCTTCAGTGATCTGCTCTGGAAACATCACTTTTAGAGAACAACACAAAGAGCGGCGCAGATTTTTACTCTCAGCAGTAAATTGTGAGCGTGTAGTGAAATGTGGAGATCATAAAACACACGTTCTGTTCATCTGAGGGGCTTTTACAGTAAATAAATAAATAAAATAAATCTACGTTTATTTCATGCAGTTACTGAATAATTTGCTTTATGATTTGGTCACAAAAATTCAGACGGACAAAATATACCCCGGAGAATGAGAGGTGAACCCTCTGGTGTCCACAAACCCACTAATGCATCCAATTATCTGCCTCTATGTCTAGTTCTGTATCTTTGTGATGATCCAGCTCAGAAATCCAGTTCAAACCCTTCCTGAATCCATAGAGCCGCCCTTTATATTCCATCTCATCACGAGATCATATGACACTCACATCCGGAGTTATGAGCCTGTGAAGAGGGGCTGAGATACACGTCATCTGCCTCTCACCGTGTGGAGCTGCTGGATTTGTGTGTCCGTCTACATTCTGTGTGAAACTGACCGACGGACGCTCAGGAGATCTTTAAGGACTGACCGTCACGCCGGAAACCCTTCATTCTTCATTCAGTCCACATCGGAGACTCGTGTGAAACGGTGTAAGAGAGTTTCCAGCTGCTGAAGCTGCTGCAGTGGGTTTGGAAAGTAGTGATGAAGGTAAAGCTCAGAACACAGAGGGTTAAACTGGAAACCTTGCTCCACAAAAAGGCAGCCTTGTTGTAGGTGAGGAAGCATAAGCGCCAGACCCTCTCGTCCAACATCAGTGTCTGACCTCCCAAATGCTCTTCTGAGTAAATTAGCACAAACTCCCACAGACGCTCTCCAACATCTTGTAGAAGCTTCCCAGAAGAGTGGAAGCTGCTAGAGCTGCAAAGGGGGAGCAACTCCATATTAATGCCCATGGGTTTAGAGTGGGATTCATGGAAGCTCCTGTAGGTGTGATGTGTAGGTGTCCCAATACGTTTGTCCATATAATGCATAGTAGATCTTTTTCTACATTCATTTTACTGAATATATGTTTGTGTTGACACCTGCACCGAGAGAAATTCCTCGTACATCTGGCACTTGACGAATAAAGACGCTGCTTCTGATTGTGAAGGACCCGTTCGGTTCTGCCACCGAAGACAGAAGAATGGCAAAAAGTTCTGTTTTTCAAAACGGCATCAGCCCCCGAACGTTTAAGAAGTGCTGTTAAAAGGAAAAGTGATGTAACTCAGGGGTAAACATGCTCCTGTTTCAGTGTTTTTATTTTTATTTGAGTTCTTAAGGTGAAGAAAGGGAATATATTAACCACCGTTTCCTGTTTTATTAGCACTTCACACACTGTCTCAGCTTCTTTATAACCTGAGCTCTAAAGGTGGAAAATCAAGTTTTGAAGTAAAAGTGAAGCCATGCCAGGTCAAACTGGCTATAATTGGGTTCGGATCAAAATTCCAGGCCTGATTAAAGGCCCACAAGGCAAGACAAGCCTCTAAAAAATCCTCTCAGAAAAGTCAAAGACAGGCTTGACTTAGTCCTGGTCTGCATAGAAGACTAATTACACAATGGTGATCTTAAAGCTGGAGACACTAAAGGATCTAGAGAAACGTAATATATTAGTGAGTGGTGAAGCATCCGTGCCTACCGTGGGAACCCGGCTGGGTTTTTAAAGCACGTTGCATGTTAGAAAAGGTGTTTCTGAAGTGACTCGAATGTGAAGACATTAAACAACACTTCCTCTAAAACTCAAAATGCAGCAGAAGCTCAAATCCTAACCAAAACAACACAGAGAGATCAGATCAGTCCTGCTTTAGAAGAGCTGCCCTGGCTGCCTGGATCACTCAGGATAGAGTTTAAAGCTCTGCTGCTGGTCTTTAAAGCTCTTAAAGCTCCTGAACGGGTGTTTATGATCTCAGATCTGCAGATTCTGCCGCTCACCCTCAGTAAAACACAGAGACTCTCTCAGTTCTTCTGCTTCTAAACTGTGGAGCTCAGTTCAGCTTTTATTAGACAGTCGAGCTCCTTCTGACTCTCCTTCTGTAATGGACTCCACTACCCAGAATCCCTCAGCTTCTCATATGACTCCACCAACCAATCACAAGCCACCCAGCAGATCCCAGTGGCCTGAATAATGATTACCATCACCTGTGTTTCCGTATATATAAGCCTGTGTCAGTGCAGCCCCAGCTGGTCTCTGTTTAGCATCTGACCCTGTTTTCGTCTTTGCCCCTGCATGCGGTCAGTCTGGTTGCTGACCTGTTACTTCAGTTCATTCTCCTTTTAATAAACGTTATGGTTTATCTTCTATCTGTGAGCATCAACCCAACATTACAGAACATCTGAAAAGGCATCTCTTTAACTTGGTGTTTAATTAAAACTCTGCCTGTTCGGTTTATCTTTTTTAATTTGATCGTTTTATGATTTTAAATTATATTAAACTTTATCATTGGACTGTAAAGCACTTGAAACTGCCATCAGCATTAAAAGCACTCTATAAATGATCATCATCATCTAGTGGAGCTGGATAGATCCAAACGGAAGTGTGAAACGCTGGTAAAACATATTTGTCTTCTGGACAGTCACTAACCTCAGAAAAACCGTCTGTAACTGTAGAACTACAGAGAGCAGCTATACAGTCAGTGGAGCTGATGAAGTGGACAGTGAGCGGAGAAATGAGGAGGTGGTCAGAACGTCACACCTGATTTGGTGTATAAAGTGTCTTCGGAAATTCGAGGACATGTGAAAAACCTTTTGTCGCACGCTGGAGACGGCTCGGTATTCGGCCTAGTCACACTGGACAACCCTTTCACTAGTGTGCTCCTCTAAGCTGTGCCAAGCAGATGAGGAAACATGGGGATAACGAGGGCCGAACGTGACCTTACTCCAACTCCGACGAGCTTCCGCTCATTTGATCTTCATTTATTAATCCTGCTAATTTGGGTTTCCTTTGTTCTCCTCACAGTACCTGGAAGAACAAAGAAAGGCGGGTTCTCTTTAGTGAGTCGCTCCGTCATAAAGGTGGTCAGTCGTAATTTCATTCGCAATTAAAAGCATCTTTATGTGGTTTAGAGAAGCACGTGTTAACATGCCGACCGGCTCCGCGCGGCCATAATTGGAGCTGTGCATTGTTCCTGGTGGGCCGTGTAAGTTTTTGATTGCTGCTTCTAATCCGTCTCTGTCCTGCGGCGCTTCTCCTGACAGCTTCATCATTTATTTACTCTTCGTGCATCACCGGTGCTGAAGAGCGGCGACCGGGCGAGATGAGATGAGCCCGGCTCCGGCCTTGTTCTCCTGCAGCGGCGGCGGCGGTGATACCTTATTCATGTATGCTAATGCCCTCCGCATATTCACGCCTGGAAATGAATTCAGTCTTCGTCCTCATCGCAATTTAAGCAGCATGTAAATTAATTACAGAGTTATTAAGACAGCGTTTTGCCGAGGAGCTCATAAATCGCGCGGCGCTCAGGGAGCTTCCCTGCGCGTGTTGGTGCTGTTTGGGCCGGGCCGAGGCCGTCAGTGAGGAGAGCCGGGCTGTTAAGGGCCATCAGACGGAGGGAGATGTATTGCACTTTAAAAGGCGCTCAGATTGCTTTTTCTGCTTTTCCTCTTCCGGCGGTTTATTTGCAGTGTGTGCACATTCGCTCTCTACATGCAAGTGTGTGTTCATTTATTTATTCTCTGATCGCAGCTGTGAAAATGTACAGCCGCATTATTCTAGACCGAAAGTCAGAACATTTATTTATTTATTTATTTGTTTATTTATTTATTTATTTATGTATGTATTATTTGCTTACTCGCCTACTTTTGTCGGTATGCTGTCTTTTCTAGACAGAACGCATAACATATACTTTGTTTACTTATTTATTTGCTTACATGCTTATTTTATTGGAATACTGAAAACCATATTCCCATTATTCCCATTCATTTATTTATTTAGTTAATAGTCTTTTTTGCTCATTTACTGAAAATATTTATTTATTTATTTATTTATTTGTATTACTTGTTTGTATTATTTATTTGTATTATCTGTACTAAAATTAATAGGCATATATAGGTGGATGGAGGATAGACAGACAGACAGACAGACAGACAGACTAGTTACTTAATTACTAGTCTACTTTGTTAATTTGTTGAAAATGTAACATTGTGTATTTATTTACCTGCTTGCTTTGTTGTTACACTAAAAATCACATTATTTTACTATTTGCTTATTTATTTTATATTTTGCTGACTTTTTACAGCATTCTTTATGTAATGATTTACAGATTTGCTTCTTTTTTTGTTTGGTTGCTACTTAATGGATGTTTTGTTTTCTCAGTTATTAAGTAAATGAAAAATAAAATAAACAATTTTTATTGTTAATCTTGTGAATTTTAGTGTCTGAAACTAAGTACACAAACATGAGAATGGACAGACAGACAGACATAAGACTTATTTATATATTACATATATGGATGGATAGATAATGATTTTTAGTACACTACTAAAGTACTATAGTACTTTAATATAAGTACTGAATTATCCTGAAAATCATAAGAAACGTCCTTTATGTATGTATTTGTTTGTTTTATTGAATCTGTTGATGTATTGAAAATCATAAATACTTTGTTTGTTTATTTACTCACTGATTAACTTATATAACAACTTATTTACTGATATACTTTTTGCAGATGGAGCCAGACGCTTGGAGCAGAGCCTACAGAGCGACCCAAACTCAGTCGGGCAGCACAGCACACTGTGGCCGTAAAGAGAAAACGGGTCGTACACAGAGTGGCAGAACAGAACCACGAGCGCCGATACCTCGCGATGAACGGGGATAGGTGGATCTCTGGGAGCCCTGAGTCACATGTTGCAGCAAGAGCTTCTGGGAAATGTAGTCCTGAGCAGGCGGGTTGGCTGTAGACTCAGGTCTGAAGAAGGTGTGACTTTTGCTTGCTTACTTGATGCTTTTCTAGCACGTCTGATTATCATAATCAATCGTCTTTATTTACTGATCTGTTTGTTTATTTATTTGCTTGTTTTGAAGATGGAAAAAAACCGGAGAGGAAAAAAAGAGGCCTAGAGGAGGCCGTCACAGCACCACACAGCCTAAGGGTTTGGCCTCCTTTACTTGGATTGTGCAAGGAGAACAGCGGACGGCGTCCCCCAGCTGACCGGCAGGGCTGGCGGTGCCGTTTAGCCTCGCACACTGCGGTGTGAATCGGCTCTCTCAGCTCTCAGAGCCCTCAGACTCTCCTTGTCACCACATCTCTGCCTCAGCGTGCATGACGGTTTCAATTAATCAGATCCTGCCATTGGTCCCTCATCAATAATGCAAACCCCCTCCAGCCAATCAGTCAAGCCAGCCGGCTTAATGAGGCGGCAGAGCGACAGGTCGCGGTGACTGGCGCGGTTCAGGTGGATCTCCACGGCAACCCAAGAACCCGAGGAACAGAGGGATGGCATCATTCACAGCGGCGGCGGCCAGGAATTGGCACACTGACAGCCCGAGCGACACACGCCGAATGAGTTATGGGCTGCGGGCTGACATAAAGGAACAGGGGCTTTTAAATGGAGCTGAAAGAGAAGGTGCTGGTCATAGCTGTGAAAGTTTTACACCGCCATTAGTGGCGGGTTAAAGCCATTCCTTAGACAAATGTCGGCAAGGTCAGCAAGGCCAGGCTGTATCCTGCAGATATTGCCTCATGCGCCTCTATGAGATGAATTCCAGCTACAGCTTTGTTTTATGTCAGTAATAGAACACAGTTTCTCTGCTGAACAGAGCTGGATCACGTTATGCAGCAGGTACATGTCAGGCCGGTGCTGTTACAGCGTCAACACGAGCCGCTGCTTTATTATTAAAAAAAGCATTAAAGCTGCACTATGAATGATTCGTGGATTTGGAGACCCCTCTGGTAGAATTGTGTAATTACATGCAATGTGCAGGGGAACATTTTGCATTGTGAGTTCTTCGGACCCCTACAGGCAGATGAGTCTGACTTGAGAGTTGGTGAGTGAATTATCTACTATTCTTATCACATCTTCATCAGTATGATGTCGATTCTGAGATCGTTTGAGGCTGAAACATTGAGCCGGACCTTCTGTTTGAGTCTGCAGGTGACGTTAATACGGAAAGACGTACGACGTGGTGTGAAAAACCCCCGACCCTGCAGTTGTGTACGGTACTCGGGATTTAGATTTTGAGTACTTTTACTTTGGAGTATCTGTGTTATAAGCTAGGTTCACATTAGAAGCCTCACTTCTTAAATCCGGTTTTCAGATCTGCTCGGATCCCGTCTCTCTGACTCGACGGTTCTCACTCGTTTAGGTCAGTGACTCAAATCTGTCATTAATGTGACGAAGCGGCTCCTGAAATGACCCTGAAACGTCACATGACTGAATCAGCACGAGCAGAACAAGCTTCTCTGAGAAGATCATTAACTCTGATCAGCTCTCAGCTTCATTATTAGAGCCAGACGGAGGAGAAAAAGGTGAGATGAGCTGCTTTTCCACCGTTTACAGGAGTGGAGAAAAAGCACGTGAATTCTGGTCTGAGTGTCTCATTGAGGTCACGTGGAATCGGACACGTGTCCGATGTAGGACCACGTATGAAAGTGGCTCAGGTGGGATTTGAAAAGATCAGATTTGTGTCCACACAGCCCTGAAAACACCAGATCTGAGAACATCAGGGCAAAACATCAGATTTATGCCACTTTAACCTGGTAATGTGAACAGAGCCTCAGGAGCTCAGCCTGAATTAGGTGATAAAATCTACAACTAATGGGATGTTTTCTCATTAGGGTGAATGGGATTTTTGAAGAAGGCCTTCCAGGCCTTTAGAGAAGATTTAATTATGTCTGGGAATGATAGAGGTACATGTTTTCATGGTTTATTTCTTTAATTAGAATAAACATGCTGAGTGTAGTAAAGGAAAGTGCGGCGAAACCTAAGGCATTTTGTTTTATTTTTGTTGTTGTTTTTTCGCTACATAATTTAGTATTCATGTAATATTAATTTAATACATGTTTATGCAAGTGGTCCCCATTTCTCTGCTACAACTGAAACTACTCAGCCTAAATGCAAACTAACCTAGTAAGTGGGGTTAAGTGTAATAGACTGAGGGGCTGCCTGTCATTAACCCCTTAAAATCTCAGGTTTATTTCATACTAAGCCTGATTATTCAGTACCTGCAGGGACTTGAGTGCAAACTGGCTGAGTTATTCTTAGATTATAAAAGTGTGTAATGAAACTTTGGGCCTGCTTGGACATTAAAGGGGCTAAAACGTCTGATAAATCAAAGCAAATGCACTCAATTCAGTTCTATGTTGTTTAGATGAGCTTTCCAACCCAAATATCAAACGTGGCAAATTTATGTTTGACCACAGAGCAAATATCACCAATATATAACAAAACACGTCCCCATTTCCAAAAATGTTGGGACGCTGTGCAAAATGTAAATATAAATAAAATGCAGTGATGTATGGATCGTTATCCCAACTGTTTTGGAGCGTATTGCTGGCATCAAAATCAAAATGGGCAAATCTTTCTGTCAATAAATAATAAAACTTCTCAGTTTGTCTTTTAAGCATTTTCAATGACATGTAGGGTTTAAATGACACATCACCGGATTATGTTTGGTTTTTTCACATTTGGCACAACGTCGCAACTGGTTTGGAAACTGAGTTGTAAATGAATGTTTTATTTAAATGTTATTTAAATGACCTCTATAGTATTTTTTTCATCTGTGCATAAATAAAAAACGTGTATAGTTTTGAATTTATATGGCGTATATGGGGATTCTCTGAACTTGTTTAGCCGTGGTGACACTGCATTAACACTAGATCGCTCTGTAGGTTGGCGGTGCAACGTTAGAACGAAGCCAAACTTCATAGTGACAAATTTTGAGATGTGTATCTGCACAAATCCTCCTTTAAAAGCCTGTGACTCCTGAGGTCAGTGGACACGCACTTTCCATCGACCCCTGGATTTCATTGCTGGCCTTCAGGGAACCAGAGATAACCCCCAGAATTTAAAGCCTCTTCACCTGCTGCCTCTCTGAGGCATCCATGCTGTTAGAGTCATAACCACGTCATCAGCAACTCCATCAAGAGTAAACGGTCATCACTGAGCAGTAAAGTCGACGAGTCTGTGTTTCTCATTTTTCTTCCCTCTTTTCTTTTGACATTTATGGCCTGAAACAAAGACACAGCTCCAACAGTGACAGTTAACCACTGGATTTCTCCCAGTATTCCATAAAACTTGTCACATTTTCAGTGGTGGACAGTATCTGAGTACCTGAGTACCTGAGTAGATGTAATTAGTTACTGTACTTTAGTATTTTTGGTGTATCTGTACTGAAGTTTCTCCGTTCTGGGCGTCTTTCTCCTTTCACTCCACTACATTTCAGAGTCTAATATCCGACTTTTTCCTCCTACATTTTGAGAAATCTGTCGTTCCTTTTGGTTTCTGTGTGTATAAAAACGTAACATGTCAAAACGAAAGAAGCGCAAAGCCAGAGCACCAATCAGGGCCCAGCGGTCACTTTGTTTAGAGCTGGTTTTGACCTGTTGGTCATACCGACCCAGTGCAGCACGCGGTTCAACGTCAGCGCAGCAGCGTAAAACTTTGGGAGAGTCTGTTCAACATAAATGATGAACTAACCTAACTTTGTGTAAATAGAGCTCAATATAGAAATATGTCCACATATGCAGTCGAGACTGACGCGGCTTTTTTCTGAATTTCTACAAACACCATTTCATTTTATAGTAAATGAGTTTGGGCTGGTTTATGTTTATGAACAGACGCCTACAGATCAACATAGTAAAGGAGCTCATCTGTGATCCTGAGTTTAAAGCCAGTTTTTATTCAACTTAAACTTGGAACTAAGTTGTAAATAAATCTGAAACTGAAACTTTGCTTGTGTGTAAAAAGTGATTTCAGAGCCACTCGGTTCTCCCTGATGGAAACTGTTTACCTTCAGTGTTTTGTGCTTCTGATCATTTTAATAGACGTCAGCGTCACTAATTAATGACGTTCTATTAAAAGACTGGTTTACCAAGAGAGACGCTGGAGGACTTTCACCTGAAATGAGTTCATGAAGCCAGTCTGGTTATAAAAATGATAACAGGACATCAGAGCCAGAATTACTCTTTTAGTACTTTTACTTTATACTTAAGTACATTTGAAGGGAAATACTTTAGTACTTTTACTCAAGTGGAGGTCTAAAGGAGGAGCTTCTACTTTTACTGGAGGAATATTTTACCTTGGGGGTCTCGACTTTAACTCAGTACATGGTTTCTGTACTTTGTAATTTGTGGGCGGAGCAATGGGCACGTCATGTGCCAAGTATTGAAAAGCCATTTTCTATACGTTGCGTCGTTCGTCTCTGCATAACGTCAATGACAGATTAGCAGCCCTGCTAAGGGGCCTGTATGGAACCAGAGCTTATGGAGGCTGAATCGCACCATCTGGCAAACTGTTCTCATGGCTGCGGTTTTGGGGCTCAGTGTACAGCATTAGCGCCGCGCCTTCAGCACTATTTTGAAGTTTCAATCTCAGGCAGACACTTTTTGACACATGCTGGCTGCAGCTGTTAGCCTGAATGTCAGCGCGCTGTGAGTTATGGGTCATTTGGCGGGGCCGCCGCAAACGGTCCAGCACAGTAGCACATAAGTTACAGAGGACAACCGTGCAGCAGCAAAGCCGCTCATCCTGAGCGATATCGGGGGCGGGTTTAGCACGAGATCAAATAGCCCAGCCACATAATCAGATGTTCAGCCTCGGGGCAAATACACAAAGGCAGGGATCTTGCTCTCTAGTTAATGTTTCGCCTCGGCGCTTTCTGAAGAAATCGTCTTTAAGCTACGGGGATCAAACGTCTGTGGTCGTCACCCAAACACAGCAGATCTTCTAAATGCTTCTTCTGAAGATGCTGGACTTGCTTTTCTCGTTTTCTTTCTGTTTACTGCTTTTTGGCCTAAAAATCCAACGACATTTGCATTTTCCAGATGTTTCCAGAAGCTTTAATGGTTCCTAGCTTGGGGTTCTAGGAATACGTTTAATCGAGAAATGTGTACTAATAAGTAATTATAATCAGGCTGTCTGTGTGTCAACTCAGCTGTCTTTACAGTGGTGGTGATGGGAACCAGGCGTCGCCATGACTACAACACAGATACAGACACTTTATTTACCATCCAGAACCACCAGAGAACCTACACGAGTCTTCTGAGCTTATATGGAATGTTGATGATGGAAAACAGTGGAAAATCTGGAATAATGAGTTTTCTTTGGGGACTATTTTGCCGCACAGCGCCCTGCATGTCTCCCTCCACCATGAATGGAGTTGAAGTTCTCTAAACTCTCATAAAACAGCGTCTCAGTCATCAGGCAGTGAATTCAGAACCAGTTCATGTAGGAACTTTCTGTAGGAGCTTTTAGAGGGACGTCTGGTTCCTATCACCACCACTGTGAACGGCTCTGACTCTAGAGTTTATCTAGAACCGAGCGTTTCACACCGAACCTGTCTGTTAACATCTTAACCACTTAATGATGCAGAGGTTTTGGAAAATTGGTGGAATTCCTCTTTAACGCTTCCCCTACAGGGAATAAACTGAAATATGACATTTTTCTGCACACTTCTGCTTCATTTGTTGCGTTTCATATGCAGCAATAATTAAATGTGCACATAAGTTTTCCCCGATATTTTAAACACAACAAATAAACAGTAATAGTGTGTTAAAATGTTCAGTATTGTGTGTCTGTAGAGGATGTTTGACTTATTTACACTTAGAAAATCAACAAAACGGGTCATTTGACCGGGGTGCCTAAATTATTGCACTCAACTGTATTTGAGAGACTTCTTCAAACCCAGTATACCAACCTATCAAAAATTCTGCTATGCATCTGTGACATGTTCAGCTAAATCAGCTGTACTGTTTTTTAAATGTTTTCCTCATATTAACAGTAACTGTTTTATCTCAGGAATTTTTGGATGGGTTCTAAGCAGAGATACAAATATCATCACAATTTAACTGCAATTTAATAAAAGAGCTGCAGTTGCTATCATAGTCATTTCAAGAACACATATTGTCTCATTTTGACACACGGACCGAATATCAGAGCTTGTAAACTCCCTGTAGACGAGTTACACCAATCAGAAGCACCCAAACAACTGCTTTCTGTGACATCACAACCACAACTAACTGGCAGACTGGCGTGTTCAAGCCAGAAGACGGATGTTCTGTGGATGTTCTGGTCTTCTTAGTCGAAATTACTGGCCTGCACTTCGATTTACAGAAAATAATCGCAATTTCAATCGCTGTCGCTATATCGATCGGAAAAATCGTAATTAGGTCTTTTCCCCAAATCGTTCAGCCCTATTTACATATCTTAGTGTCTCAAAATGAATAACTTTACAGGAGAGGGCAAAAAAGGTTCAACACTCCAGTCTGAGTTCATGTAAAGAGGTTTTAGACCAAGTGATATTGGAGAATCTCTGTTGGTCCATTCATCCTGAAATTTTCACACAGCGTGAAAGACGTTCGTGTTCAAATGAGCAGAAAAGTAAAAGTCGACAAAACTGAAGACACGTTTTTTTTGGGACAGTGATGGTATAGCAGCCTATATAAAGGCACAGTAGCAGAAACTGGTGAAACGTTGCGTAAACTGAACTATTAACAACAAACTGAACTTATTATAGTACCTAGAACCACACACACGGTTCTAAATGGAGACCAAACAAGCAAAATGTAGGATATGGTCGCCTTAAAGGAAAGCGAGAGGTGTGAACATCCGAGCGTTTCAGTTATGTCATGCAAAATATGTGCTTCCAGTCAAAACAGCCTCACATCAGCGGGTTTGCCGGGAAGCCGGTCTGTGTGTTGTCATCTCCGCTGTCACACAGCATCCAGGCCTCTGACATTCAGCTTCTGCTAGCGTGTCTCCAAATGCCAAATCATTCCAATCAGATCATTCTCAGAGCAGTGATTCGGGCGCTCCGATCTCTCCCCCTTCTGGCCCCTTCAAATGCAAATGGCACTAATTATATGATTCTTCATCGCAGTGATGCATCTGTGTTGAAATGAGGTCTGTGCATGGCGGCTCCGCGACATAAAACCTCATAAAATCTCGCCATGCTGGTGTGCTCCAGATGTAACCACTGGGGCCTCTTTCATTCTCTCTTTTTTGTCCTCCTCTTCCACGTTTACTCTCCAAAACCTTTAAACAGATTCCTCGGCCCTCACAGACGTCAGACCGGCGTGCGGTGGCTCTTTGACAGCGTGTTCTGGTTTGCGAACCCTCGTAATGAAGGAGTGGTGTGGCGTATGCGCCACTTCTGTCTGTCCGTCCGGCAGCCAGCTGGAACCCGTCCTCCTTTGGCCTGGAAAAAATGAAGAAGAAGGGGAAAAAAGGAGCGCAGTGCAGGCACGAGGCCGGCCTATGGGACCTGCCATCACCTCTTACCCACAAGCTGTTTGAGACAGCATCAGGGCAAATGGGACATGGCATATTTTTTCCTGCTCATGCCAAATCGGGGCGGTCAGAGCCGGAGGAAGACGAAGAGAGTCAGCAGGAGCTCATCAAAGCCGCGTATAATTGTTCTTGGCACGGATTCTGTGTTAATATACCAAACAAAAGTTCTTTTCACATGACGTGCTTAAAGATGTGGAGCTGTCTTTGGGTATTTTTAGCATCTCATACTGACTAAAATACAGTGAATATTGGCAAATCGTTCTTTTTACTTCTCTTCTTTTTCACATTCTTTATTCTAGCACACTGAAAAATGAAGGAGGAGGAAAATAAACCAGTAATTTAGTGTAAATGACTGAATATTAGAGGAAGATTCTGCTGTTACTGAAACAAACTGTCTGATGTTGAAACAGGTCCAACAACGTCTTACAACAGGACACTGATTCACTGGCGTCACAGCCAGAGCAGAGTTGGGCCACCGGCCTTTTGCGTGATTTCTAAACCGAGCACCTGAACCTGAGTGTCACTGAGTCTTCACACAGACTGTTCAGTGAGAGAGACCAGGACAGGCTGGTGTTCTGTCTTATGCTCGAGTTAAGAAAATAGCATTTATTCAGAGATAGAGACGTAAATAACTAAATAAACAAGATCATTCGTCTTATATTTCCAGAAGTTTCAGGTTTGAAATATTGGCGAGCACAGAACAGTCTGCAGTGTTCTGGTCCGATTCTCGAAGACTGGTCCGATTTCCTAAGACTCCAGGATTCACACAGCTCCCTGTAAAGTGCAACAAATCCATGAGTCCTGTGTTTTCACACCTGTCGCGAGTGAAAACGCAGCTGGGATATTTAGTACATGCTCCTGGTAGCGTGATGTTTACATTCTAAAGAGAATCTCTGCTGTACAGCTTTCAGTTTGGACTCATTATGAGCTGGAACTGTTTCAAGGAATCGTCGGATCGTCGGATCATCTGATCTATTTAAACCCAAGGCATAAAGAGAGATAGTTATAAGCTGAAAGTCCCCTTTGGCCCTCTGAGTGTCTTCCTCAATACAGTCTGGCTGCAGACATGCACTCTCAGCCTGATGCACTCTCAGGCAGATGCACTCTCAGCCTGATGCACTCTCAGCCAGAAGCACTCTCAGCCTGATGCACTCTCAGCCTGATGCACTCTCAGCCAGAAGCACTCTCAGGCAAATGCACTCTCGGCCAGAAGCACTCTCGGCCAGAAGCACTCTCGGCCAGAAGCACTCTCAGGCTGATGCACTCTCAAGCACTCTCGGCCAGAAGCACTCTCAGGCAGATGCACTCTCAGCCAGAAGCACTCTTGGCCTGATGCACTCTCGGCCAGAAGCACTCTCAGGCTGATGCACTCTCGGCCAGAAGCACTCTCAGGCTGATGCACTCTCGGCCAGAAGCACTCTTGGCCTGATGCACTCTCGGCCAGAAGCACTCTCAGGCTGATGCACTCTCAGCCAGAAGCACTCTCAGGCAGATGCACTCTCAGCCAGAAGCACTCAGCCAGTTGCAGTCTTAGGCAGAAGCACTCTTAGGCAGAAGCACTCTCAGCCTGATGCACTCTCGGCCAGAAGCACTCTCAGGCAGATGCACTCTCAGCCAGAAGCACTCAGCCAGTTGCACTCTTAGGCAGAAGCACTCTTAGGCAGAAGCACTCTCAGCCTGATGCACTCTCGGCCAGAAGCACTCTCAGGCAGATGCACTCTCAGCCAGAAGCACTCTTAGGCAGAAGCACTCTCAGCCTGATGCACTCTCGGCCAGAAGCACTCTCAGGCAGATGCACTCTCAGCCAGAAGCACTCAGCCAGTTGCACTCTTAGGCAGAAGCACTCTTAGGCAGAAGCACTCTCAGCCTGATGCACTCTCGGCCAGAAGCACTCTTAGGCAGAAGCACTCTCAGCCTGATGCACTCTCAGCCAGAAGCACTCTCATGCAGATGCACTCTCAGCCAGAAGCACTCTCAGGCAGATGCACTCTCAGCCAGAAGCACTCTCAGGCAGATGCACTCTCAGCCAGAAGCACTCTTGTCCAGATGCACTCTCGGCCAGAAGCACTCTCAGGCAGATGCACTTTCAGCTAGAAGCACTCTCAGGCACTTTCAGCTAGATGCACTCTCAGGCAGAAGCACTCTTAGGCAGAAGCACTCTTAGGCAGAAGCGCTCTCAGGCAGATGCACTCTCAGCCAGAAGCACTCTCGGCCAGATGCACTCTCGGCCAGAAGCACTCTCAGGCAGATGCACTTTCCGCTAGAAGCACTCTCAGGCACTTTCAGCTAGATGCACTCTCAGGCAGAAGCACTCTTAGGCAGAAGCACTCTTAGGCAGAAGCGCTCTCGGCCAGAAGCACTCTCAGGCAGATGCACTCTCAGCCAGAAGCACTCTTGTCCAGATGCACTCTTGGCCAGAAGCACTCTCAGGCAGATGCACTTTCAGCTAGAAGCACTCTCAGCCAGATGCACTCTCAGGCAGAAGCACTCTTAGGCAGAAGCACTCTCAGGCAGATGCACTCTCAGCCAGAAGCACTCTCGGCCAGAAGCACTCTCGGCCAGAAGCACTCTCAGGCAGATGCACTTTCAGCTAGAAGCACTCTCAGCCAGATGCACTCTCAGGCAGATGCACTCTCAGCCAGAAGCACTCTTGGCCTGATGCACTCTCGGCCTGATGCACTCTCAGGCAGAAGCACTCTTAGGCAGAAGCACTTTCAGCCACAATGTCAGAAGCAGCTCAACCACACGGTGGCGTTTGGCTGCTGCTGCTCAGCGACATCCTTTAATCCATCTTCGTCCATAACTCGGCTACAGAGCTACATTTAAAGTACCTTCCTGAAGAAAAAGATCATAGAACCCATTAAAATGTCTGTTGGTTCCTGGTGGTTTTAGTCCTAACGGTTTTCTGTGTTTTCCTGATGGGCTGAAGTCACATTGTAAATGATTCTGATCATCTAATCAGCTGTTTTGGAACTGGTGCCACATACATTTGATCATTTCCTAATGGCCTCTAATGGCCATCACGCCAACTCCCGTTGGGAAGCAAAACCGTCAGACACAGTTACCTTGTGACAACGTCCTGTTTTGGTGCCCACAACGTCGCCTGCAGAGTAACTCCTAAGAAGGTTATGAACGCCGTCTGAGAACTTTCTAGGAGGTTGTGATGAGGCAGCAGAAGTAATCGGTACTACGTTGACGACGTCGTCACAACCTCCTAGAATCCCTAATGAGTTCAATGTTAATCAATATTACAGTTTTCGATAACCGGCTCTTTCATGTTGTTTCAGTAACCGTTTTTTTTTTCTGTAAATAAACCCGGCATTCATGTCTTAACGTCATGATTTTATTTTTCCATTTTTAATGACCTTATTATCACTATGGCAACGCTAATATACATTCAGTGTAGCTCTTGTTGCCCAGCAGTACGTGGTTCCCTGTTTTTCCTCATAAAACCCACAAAAACACTGGTGGCAGAGCAGCGCTGACGTCATCAGAAGGCTGGCGGTGCATGCCAGGCTGAGAGTGCACGGCTGCAGCAGGACCTTCTCGTCTGGTTCTTCCCCTCTACGGTAGCCATGTGCCGGTTGTTTTCCTGCACCTTGTGCTTTTGTTGTTCCGTGTCTCCTCCCTGGTCCTGCCCCTTGTTTTCTGCTCCACCTGTCTGTGCTCCGCCCCGCAGGTCCCAGGTGTTTCTAGTTTTCCCTCAGAGTATTTAAAGCTCTGTGTTTGTTCGGTCTCTGTCTTGCATCGTGGACATTATTCTGTCACTTGTTTTCTTTGATCTGGTTGTTCAGCTTTGATTCATCGTGGACGTGTCTGTCGTATCACCACCCTCTACTACTCAGTTTCTGGACTATGTTGAACCAGATTTGATTAAATGCAACTTGCACTTGCATCCCGCCCCCTGGCCTCCACTGTTACACTAAATAAATAAATATATATATTACACATTCATCATTTTAGTTGTTGAAGCAAGGCTGAGGCGAGAGGTTCAGATCAGTGAGCAGCAGTTTGGTTTCATGCCCAGAAAGAGCACCACAGATGCAGTTTTTGTGTTGAGAGTGTTGGTAGAGAAGTACAGAGAAGGTCAGAAGGAGCTGCAGTGTGTCTTTGTGGATCTAGAGAAGGCAGATGATAGGGTGCCAAGAGAGGAACTGTGGTACTGTATGAGGAAGTCAGGTGTAGCTGAAAAGTATGTTAGGGTGGTGCAGGACATGTATGAGGATAGTGAGACAGTGGTGAGGTGTGCAGTTGGAGTGACAAATGGATTCAGATTTATCATTCGATCAACACACAGGCGGCATCACTAGGACAGCTTTTCTACATCTACACAACATCGCCAAGATCAGAAATGCCCTGTCCCTGCGTGATGCAGAAACACTAGTACACGCCTTTATTACTTCCAGGCTAGACTACTGTAACGCGCTACTGTCAGGATGTACGAGCAGGAATTTAAACAACTCCAACTAGTCCAAAACGCCGCAGCCAGGGTCCTCACTAAAACTAGAACATCTGATCATATCAGTCCAGTGCCATCATCACTTCATTGGCTGCCTATTAAATTCCGTATTGATTATAAAATCCTTTTATTGACTTATAAAGCCCTACATGGTCTCGCTCCTGAGTACCTGCAAGACCTTATTTCTCATTATGAGCCATCACGACCACTCAGATCCCAGAGCGCTGGCTTATTAATAGTCCCCAGAATTCCTAAGGCTGCAGCTGGGGGAAGAGCTTTTCCTTATAAAGCCCCCAAACTCTGGAATGATCTTCCAGAAACTGTTCGGGACTCAGACACAGTCTCAGTCTTTAAGACTAGGCTGAAAACTCACGTGTTCAGTTTAGCTTTTGGTAGCTAATGTCCCCCTAGATAAAGGCAGCAGATCCAGGTGTCCATGGACACAGGGAATTATAGTGAACTGAGACGCTGGTGCTGTCGTCCCGCTGCTCGCATGCGGTCACTCAGGTTTGTGGACGGTGGAGCGGAGGGACGCCGAACTGTCTCAGAGTGCTGCCGTGTCTGTGTGTCCTTCTGGTTCTCTCCTGTTAGTTAAGCTGTCATAGTCAGATCTGCCGGAGTCGTTAGCCACACTCTGGAAATGTTAACATTCCCTGTTTTACGGACAAACAGACAGAATAAAACTAATTCCCTCTCCCTGCTTTCTTTCCGAGTATACAATCACCCACATGTCCGGCTGGACACTGAATGACGACTGACTGTCGAGCCCTCCTGCTGCCCACTTCAGACCAGCTGTACACGCCCAGCTGCCACCACCTGCCTTGGACGAGCTGCCCACCCTACACTGATGTTCTCATAGACTCCCAGCTATTCCTACTACTAACACTACTGCTATTAATATTAGTAGTATAATAACTCTGTAGGTAGTCTGACCAGAGGTGGATGGGTCCACACTGGTGAGCCTGGTTCCTCCCAAGGTTTCTTCCTCATTTCTGAGGGAGGTTCTCCTTGCCACTGTTGCCCCTGGCTTGCCCACCGGGGGGTTTCTGTACATTCTTTCAGTCCTGTTGAAACTTTGTCTTTTCCAAAATTCTGTAAAGCTGCTTTGTGACAACATCCGTTGTAAAAGATTAGAAGGAGAAGAGGTAGACCTCAGAGAAGGTTTATGGATGTAGTGAAGGTGGACATGGAGATGGTTGGTGTGAAAGTAGAGGAGGCAGTGGATAGGGCAAGATGGAGGCAGATGATCCGCTGTGGCGACCCCTAAAGGGAGCAGCCAGAAGAAGAAGAAGAAGAAGAAGAAGAAGACACATTCATCATTTTATTGGGAGGAGTCCAAAACCCCAAGCCTTAAACTTCCACTTCTGATAATAAAACCTAAATACTTCAGCATGTTCTGATTTTTAAAGATCTATTTTATTGCTTTTAAAGTGAATTTGAAGCATTTCAATCTATTACAAGCTTAATTCTTATGTAATTATAAATGAGCAGTTAGATTCCAGTGTTCTGAAGTAAATGTGTCCCAAAGTCTGAAAGTCAGTGAGGAACATTAAGAATCTCCATATTTTCTGCAGTTCAGCTCTTTTTAGTGTTTTAGTGTAAAATATGGTGATTTTCTGTGTGACCAGCTGGTCAGAGCTGAGTTTGCTGGTCATGAACTGCTGAGTTTCATAATTAAGGTTTAGAGTCACTCAGAAAGGATTTTAGTCTAAAGTCCCAAATGTGTTTCAGCTCAGACTTCACACTAATGTGGTAGAATCATCCAGACACACTTGTTTGTCGGAACACGTTTTTCTGTATTTAAGTGATCCTAAAAAAAAATGTGTCATTTTGCATTCCTTTTATTAAAGAACCCTTAAAGAATGAATCATGCTGAGTCAGAGCCGGTGTCCAGTAATTGCATCCTTGTTTTAATTTGTTTAAAAAGAAGTGGAATACGAATCCACGACTGTAAAACATGGGAATAAGCAGATCGGCCTTAGCCGGAACGTCTGACCCTGATTGTATATGTAGATAAACTTTTACTTATATTTAACTGAGAAGGACATAAGAGCACCTGTTATCTGTTAAACACATACCGAGCGGGGTCTTCAGGTGGGAGTAATCACCGAGATCCTGGGAGGAATATTATTGTTCAGTAGCTCATTAGCCAGTAATTGAAAATGGCAGTGCTGTTGATTGCATGGTCGGCCTCAGATGAGTGATAATTATGTTCTGCTGACAGTCAATGTTGGTCACATGACCACTTTATGACCAAATCTCACTGCCCAAGCGACACAGCGCACACATTCTCTACTCTGAATCAGGCTCAGGTTAGTTACTGTAAAGCCATTTGCTGTGCATGAGAGCTAGCAAATGTCAAGAGGACTCATTTGCATATGCATATATCATGAAGTTGTGAGGACGACAAAGGTGTTGTGAGTTATGAGTGACGCTGTGAATGAAGGTTTTGAATGAATGTATTATGGGGGTCTTTAAAGCCTTATACACCGGTCAGGCAGAACATTCTGACCACCTCGTTTCTACTCTCACTGTCCACTTAATCAGCTCCACTTACTGTATAGCTGCACTCTGTAGTTCTACAGTTACAGACTGTAGTCCATCTGTTTCTCTGATACTTTGTTAGTGTGTGTTGTGCTGGTCTGAGTGGATCAGACACAGCAGTGCTGCTGGAGTTTTTAAACACCTCAGTGTCGCTGCTGGACTAAGAATAGTCCACCAACCAGAAATATCCAGCCAACAGCGTCCTGTGGGCAGCGTCCTGTGACCACTGATGAAGGACTAGAGGATGACCAACACAAACTGTGCAGCAGTAGATGAGCTGTTGTCTCTGACTTTACATCTACAAGGTGGACCAACGAGGTAGGAGTGTCTAATAGAGTGGACAGTGAGTGGACACAGTGTTTAAAAACTCCAGCAGCACTGCTGTGTCTGATCCACTCGCACCAGCACAACACACACTAACACACCACCACCACGTCAGTGTCACTGCAGTGCTGAGAATGACCCACCACCCAAATAGTACCTGCTCTGTGAGGGTCCATGGGGGTCCTGACCACTGAAGAACAGGGTAACAGAGTATCAGAGAAACAGATGGACTACAGTCTGTAACTGTAGAACTACAGAGTGCAGCTATACAGTAAGTGGAGCTGATAAAGTGGACAGTGAGCGGAGAAACGAGGAGGTGTTATGTCTGGTTGCTGTGTATCTTCTATGGCTTCTTTCTTGCATCATGTTTTATTAAGGCGTATGTAGGGGATGGTGTTTTATTATTAGGCCGTCTAGGGACAGACGGTGCAAATTAGTGCGTCGCTATAAATATTTCACTATTCTTTGTCATTTTCTAAGCTCTGTCTGTACCTCTCAAATAAACATTAGGTAACTTTTAAAGAGGAATACATAAATGTAGTCATGTCACACTTCTTTTCTGGGTTCTGCTCTTTTTCTACTGTAATAATGACCGACTGAAATCATACATGTGAATCAAATAAACCATGAGCTGCTGCTGAATTCAATCCCCTGCAGATGTTTCTCCACGAAAGAGAACCGGAGGCCGTGACTCACGAGACCCACGTCTCATCTCACACATCCATTTTTCACAATGTTGTGTTACTGAAGGCTGAATCCTGAATATGAATTTGAAATGACCATCCTCCGTCTATCTCCAACACATGGACGCAGAGCGAATACTCTGGAGATCTCTGCAGCGGGTGATCTGCTGTTCCCTAACATGGCAAAAAAGGAGAATGCATATGGTAAGTGAGGTGGCCTACTTGAGAAGCACTCAGAAACTGCACCATGCACTCGGGTTAGTTTTCAGACTGGGGCCATTATGTTTGCTTCATTTAGTTGGAGTAAACATCTTGCATGAATGGTTTAAATGTACGGTTCATGGAAAAAAACAGCATGTTTATAAGATTAGATTATCTTTAAAATTTAATAAGGTTCTTCAGAATCACATAAATCATTTACAAAAGCAGTCCTTTAACCCTCTGGGGTCCATGAACTCACCCGTGTTTCAAACTCGATATTTCTATATCTGGTTCTCAGTCCAGCTCTGAAATCCGGGTCAAGCCCTTCCTGAATCTGTAGAGCCGCCCTTTCCGTTCCATCTCATCACGAGATCCTACCACACTCACATCCGGAGTTATGAGCCTATGAAGAGGGGCTGAGATACACGTCATCTGCCTCTCAGCGTGTGGAGCTGCTGGATTCGTGAGTCCGTCTACATTCTGTACGAGTCAAGACTCTGACATGAGAGCCTGAATCGAGTCTCTGATGTGAGAGTCCGAGTCGAGTCTCCGAGGTGAGAGTCCGAGGCGAGTCTCCGAGGTGAGAGTCCGAGTCGAGTCTCCGAGGTGAGAGTCTGAGTCGAGTCTCTGATGTGAGAGTCCGAGTCGAGTCTCCGAGGTGAGAGTCTGAAGAACAGGGTGCAGAGAAACAGATGGACTACAGTCTGTAGTCCTATAGCGTGGAAATATGTGGTCAGTGGAGCTGATAAAGTGGACAGTGAGTGTAGAAACAAGGAGGTGGACTTGATGAAGTGGACAGTTGGTGAATGAGGTCTCAAACTCTGCAGGACTATTCAGTTCTATATTCTCCTTCTCCACTAGAATGACGAGCGTTTGGTTCCACATCATTAACGGTGTGTTTTTCTTGTGGCCTCCAGGTCACATATTCTAACTGTGATGAGTTCAGGGAGGAATAGAAGTGATATTTTTACTGTTCTGTGTTGAAAATGAGCTCCAGTTGTTTCCTGCTGTTCCCCCTTCGTGCTCTTAGAGAACCTGACACTGTCACCTTGCTCATTGGAGGACTGGACTCGGACAGCTGGACAGACTCGTTGTTCATTTGCTATACAAATAGAATCAGATTAAATTTGCCCACTCACAAATAGTGAGACGTCGGCCTTTTAACACTCGCAGTTGAGAGTTCTGCTGGTGTTTTGCTATATTATTTTGATATATAAAATATTATCCTAACTCAAATAGTATATCAAGAGTATAATGCATTGTATATAGCAAATATGAAGAATTTACATATGAATCACTTTTGCATTTGATTCACATCCTATATCGACACATTCAAGCTTGAATTTCTAAATTTTTTAGATTAGTTTTGATGTTAACAAATTACAAATATCAAATTACAATACACCAACACTAATTGTGACTTTTAAGGAGTTTAGTTATATAACATACCTAATAAATGGTGAATATTTACCTAAAATATGTAAATACATAATATACACTACATGGCCAAAAGTATGTGGTCACCTATTTATTTAGGTTTTATTTATTTCAGTTTTTTTCAGCCACACCCATTCAAGGGTCAAGCACATGTCTTTGCAGTCTATTGCAGTCAAATATGGCACTGGCCTAAAATGCCACAAGGCAGTTTGTAAAATTTCTTCCCTGCTAGAGCTGCACCAGACAACTGTAAGTGCTAGTATTGTGAAGCATAAAGGAGCAATAATATGGTTATTTGCAGTCCAATTGATGAATCTGTGTTGGTGGATGTCAGGAGAACGTTACCTACCATAACACAGAGCACCAACATTAAAGTTTAGTGGAGGGGGGATGATGGGCTGGGCTGTTTTTCAGTGCTTGGGCTCTCAGTTCCAGTGAAGGGTGATGTTGATGCTACAGCACAGTTAAGCTTCCAGCTTCGGGTCAGCATTTTCGGGAAGAGCCTTTCCTGTTCCAGCAGGACTGAGACTCTGAGCATAAAGCAGCTCCATAAAGACATGAAGTGACCAGTTTGGTGTGAAGGAACTCCAGTGGCCCTCACAGCTGACCTCGACCCCACTGAACACCTTCGGGATGAACTAGAATGGAGATTGTGAGCCAGACCCTCTCGACCAACATCAGTGTCTGACCTCACGGCTGCTCTTTAGACTGAATGGGCACAGATTCCCACAGACCCTCTCCAAAATCCTGTAGGAAGCTTCCCAGAAGAGTGGAGACAGTTACATCTGCAAAGGGGAGGCAACTCCATATTAATGCTCATGCTCTTAGAATGGGATGTCCAACCAGCTCACGTAGGTGTGATGGTCAGGTGTCCAGATGCTTTTGGCCTCTTATTATTTGTTGATTTCTTTCTTTCTTTTCTTTAAGGCTCTGAACGTTCTGAGCCTGGGAACACTGAGAGGCCTGGACTGCAGATGGGAAGCGCCGCTCTCTTAGTGTAAGGGCACCTTCCTCTGAGACCTGTCCAAGTAGCCCGGTAATGGAGAGGAGATTACCCAGAGTGCCAGAGGGGGCGGCTTAGCCAGCGCTCTGCTGACAGCAACTGAAATGTTTCCCAACCCAAAGTCAAAAAGTCGTGAACTTGCGAGAGCTCAATTCTGCAGAGATTAGCTTTCATCGCCTAAAGGTGGAAATCGAACATCTGAAACGGCCTCTGTCTGAGAGCGTTAAAAAAGATTTATTTATTTATATTATTTATTTATTTTTTTACTTACTATAGTGGTTAGACGTTAAAAGCTAAAAGCAGTTGGGGCAAAAGAGAGAAAGGAGAGGTTGCTGGATGTGCGGTTTTCAGAAGCTAGTGTGAGGGAGAGAGAGAGAGAGAGGGAGAGGGAGGGAGGAGAGAGAGAGAGAGAGAGAGAGAGAGAGAGAGAGAGAGAGGGAGAGGGAGGGAGGAGAGAGAGAGGAGAGGAGAGAGAGAGGGAGTGGGAGAGGGAGGGAGGAGAGAGAGAGGGGTGGTGAGAGAGAGAGAGAGAGAGAGAGAGAGAGAGAGAGAGGGAGAGGGAGGGAGGAGAGAGAGAGAGAGAGAGAGAGAGAGAGAGGGAGAGGGAGGGAGGAGAGAGAGAGAGAGAGAGAGAGAGAGAGAGGGAGAGGGAGGGAGGAGAGAGAGAGAGAGAGAGAGAGAGAGAGAGAGAGAGAGAGAGAGAGAGGGAGAGGGAGGGAGGAGAGAGAGAGAGAGAGAGAGAGAGAGAGAGAGAGAGGGAGAGGGAGGGAGGAGAGAGAGAGAGAGAGAGACAGAGAGTGAGAGAGAGAGAGAGAGAGAGAGAGAGAGGGAGAGGGAGGGAGGAGAGAGAGAGAGAGAGAAAGAGAGAAAGAGAGAGAGAGAGAGAGACAGAGAGAGAGAAAGAGCACAGGATGTAAGTAGAAAAGTAGGAGGACTAAATGAGTCTGGATCATCGGATGCGTTCACCCATTAGCTCTTATAGCAATAAAGGAGGAAAACCAGATGAGTGCAGCAGAGAAAATAGCTCTTACAGTGGACACCGGGCTTTTTTATGCATTCTCTCTCTGTCTGACCATTTCTTATTCAGCCACAAAGGAGGCCTACAGAGAAGAGTGCCAGAAGAACAACCTCTCCCTCAATGTCAACAAGACCAGGGAGCTCATAGTGGACTTCAGGAAGCAAGAGCGGTAGAGGGGTCAGCAGCTTCACGTTCCGGTGTTCACATCTCAGAGGAACTGACATGGAGCGAACACACCACACGGGTGGTAAAGAAGGCACAACAGCGCTTCTTCCACCTCAGGTGGCTGAAGAGCTTTGGCATGGACCCCCTGCACCCTCAGAACATTCTACACATGTACTGTGGAGAGCGTTCTAACAGCTCCATCACCACCCGGTATGGAAACTGCACTGCCATTGAGCGGAAAGCTCTGCAGAGGGTGGTCCGGACAGCCCAGCACATCACCGAGGTCCAGCTCCCAAACCCCCTGATTTATACACCAGCCGCTGCCTGAGGAAGACCAGGAGGATTCTGAAGGACTCCACCCACCCAAGCCACTGTCTGTTCTCACAGCTGCCGAGCGGTTCTGAGACGGTTTCTTCCCCCCGGGCCGTCAGGCTGCTGAACAGCCAGTAGTGCAGGGGTATCGGTCTATAGGCCCGTCACTGCACCTCAGTCACCATCATGATGATCCCCAGGGACAAACCAGACCTCATCCACACCATCAGACTCTCTGATCTTACTGCACCTTCAATCCCCCAGATCTGTACTCACACATATAGACTGATATCTTGTGCGTCTTCTATCTGTATCCTGCACAGTCTGGAAGGTTCTATATCAGTGTTCTGTCCCTGAGACCCTGCATCTCGTTTATTATCTCCCTCAGACTAACGGCACACACGGAACATGAACAGCACCTTCCATAGTTTTATTCCAGAACTTATTACTGTACAGCTGTTCATCGGAATAGTATATTGTGTGTGTGTGTGTGTGTGTGTGTGTGTGTGTGTGTGTATAAAATGTATTTTTCTTCTTAGATATTTATATTTTTTGTATTTAAATTCTATAAAGGGGCTATGCAACCTAATATTTTCATTCACTTTCCACCTGTGTAAATCTGATGTGACAAGAAACGTGATTTGATTTGATTTGATTACAATTATTATTAAGATTATCCTGAACGTTTCTTAATTTCTCAGTGATGTTTCAGACAGTGGACGAAAGGAAGATGTGTAAATCTCTTCTCCTGTTTTGTAAGAGTCGGTATCTTTAGTTTCAGGTCCTCAGTGAGCAGCACAGGTGTGTGAGAGTCACCACGCCATCCTGAGAAGTTTAAAGGAGCTTCCTACGCTCTGGGATTGTCTCCTTCTGACTGCGATTAATTGTGAATTAAAATGAGCTGAAATGTCAGATTTTATGGCCATCAAAATCAGCACAGCCAGATATGTGAACAGCTTTTTTCCCCAGAGCTGTAGCTCATTAACCACAGTGGACGCACACACTTCACACTTAAACTGACCATCAAACTTCCTTACTGTATAAAACTCCTGGGCAAAAAATAAAAAGGCCAAAAAAGCCTTAAAATGGCAAAACATTAAGCTTTTAATGGTCTTAACGACAGTTCATTAATCAAATAGATAAAGAAGCTCAATATAGGGGAGTTTCATCTTTTAGGTCTTTAAATGTTGGAGTTTATTGTGTAATCAGTCTTTCACAGAAAGGAGAGTCAGTGTTGATCCACTCAGCACTGATGGCTTCAAACATCTGGAAACCACTGCTGAGCTGCTTTGAGTTTAATGTGAGGCCAGATGTTCAATATAGGGTTAAAATCTGGACCTTGACCATCCAGAACCAGCAGTAACATCCTCCATATTTTGAGCTTGGCCCATATTTTTGCCCAGGACTGTGCAGCACAGGAGCTCCTCTGTAACATAATGCGTATTTGCACAGCTGTACAGATGTTATGTTGAAAATACTCATATCCTTCTGTATGTTATAATTACTATATCTATGTCTAGACCTGCATATGTACAAACATTCCCACTTCCCTTTAGCTCCGCAGCTCTTTATCATTATTTTTTATGTATTCTATTTATTGTGTGTCTTGTTTTATCAGCGTTTCTGGTCTCTTAGTTGAATCCGTGTTATCAGTCTGTTTGTCTGACCCATTCGGTGTATTAATGTCATACATGTGCGACTCACCAAGTCTGATTCCTTGTATGTGTAAGGAAATAAACGGACTCTAATTTACTTTTCCATGTTGTCCTATTAACTTCTTTTCAACTGGAAACTCAAGTGGACATTATTAGTTATTCAGCCACACAACTGCATATCAGCCTTAAAGGCACATTAATGAAAACAGCCTAAAAGCCTTTTAAACTGAACTGTGACTATTTCTGGTGCATGGAGCCAATAAATGCCAGAAATGGAGCTTATAAACACTAGACGAATGTAATATTGAGCCATTTAACACAAAGCATCACCAAAGAACTGTAGCTTTCCTGCTTACTCACTGCAGGTAACGGTAATAAGATTACTACCTGCAGTGATGAGCTGTTTGTGTTAAGAAGCAACTGAACAGGTGTATCTAATAAAGTGGCCGGTGAGTGTATATCTGGAGCATTAAAGAAAGACCATGCCAAGGATTAAAGGCCGTCTGAAAAGGAACAAAAATCACTGAAATGTAAACAATGTCTTTCTTTTCATGAAGCCATTTTATTGCTTTGAGGAAGTAGCAGGTTATGCTTTATGTCAATACTCTGCATATGGAGAACAAAACATGACAAATGATGTTCTGCAGAGCGGCTGTGAAATTGGCAGAGCTCCCAAATGAAGCACCCGTAGCTGAAACCTCAGCACTGCTGTAGACACGCTGTTCAGGCCCGTCTGCTGTGCCTCTGCAAGTGTAACACATCTATTGTTTACTGTCTCAGAAAGACGCCGCTGATCGTTAACGGTCTACTATTAAACAGGCTCATTTCTTGGCTCTGATTTGTGATCCAGTGCTTCGGCGTCTGATCTCCGCTGACTGTCAGACTGCAGCAACCGGCACACAGTCCCCTTTTCCCGTCGTGATCAAGTGATTGTCCCTGAATGCTCTGGTTCCTGCATCATTACTGACTTTATTGGCATGAGAGATCCTGTTTTCGCAGCCGCCCGCGATTCATCTCCAGCTGAAAATTGACAACGCTTCACACATCCCATCAAGTCATCTCACATTAGTCCCGTTCCGGCGGATCCCCGGCTCCGGGTCTGCACAAACACACCTCCAGATTGGAAGAAATATTGAGCGGCAGGAGCGGCGAGACCGAGGGGGATTTTGGCAGAGGTGAAAAACGACACGCCGGAGATAATAGCCTCGCCATGCGTCTTGCATCTTTTCAAAGAGTAATAAAAATAACGTCTTAGGATTTTTCCGCGCTCAGTCTTTGCTCGCTGAGAAGGCCCTGACCCGGTGAACGTGTCGGCAGTTACGCAAAACCTCTGTGACATTAGTAGAGATAAATTTTATCACTTGGCTCTGTGTGCAGGCCTGGGCTCTAGAGCAGTGGAGACGAGTTCTCTGGAGTGACCAATCACGCTTCTCCGTCTGGGAATCTGATGGACGAGTCTGGGTTTGGCGGTTGCCAGGAGACGGTACTTGTCTGACTGCATTGTGCCGAGTGTAAAGTTTGGTGGAGGGGGGATCATGGTGTGGGGGTGTTTTTCAGGAGTTGGGCTCGGCCCCTTAGTTCCAGTGAAAGGAACTCTTAAAGCTTCAGCACCAAGAGACTTTGGACAATTTCCTGCTCCCAACTTTGTGGGGTGTTCCTGTTCCACCATGACTGAGCACCAGTGCACAAAGCAGGTCCATAAAGACGTGGATGAGCCAGTTTGGTGTGGAAGAACTTGACTGGCCTGCACAGAGTCCTGACCTCAACCCCATAGAACACCTTTGGGATGAATTAGAGTGGAGACTGTGAGCCAGGCCTTCTCGTCCAACATCAGTGTCTGACCTCACAAATGCGCTTCTGGAAGAACGGTCAGAAATTCCCATAAACACTCCTAACCCTTGTGGAAAGCCTTCCCAGGAGAGCTGAAGCTGTTATAGCTGCAAAGGGTGGGCCGACATCATATTAAACCCTATGGATTAAGAATGGGATGCCACTCAAGTTCATATGGGTGTGAAGCCGGACGACCGAATACTTTGGGAAATATAATGTATATGCAAATATACCTGAGCTGATTGGCTGTCCTGTATTGGCATCTTGTTTAAAAAGCAGTTCAGGCTGAAACACTTCAGTGTGAAGGGGCGGAGCTTAAGTGCTGCGTTCTGAATAGACAGATGCATCTTGGCTTCCACATAAGGACTGTATTGACTGGAGAGTGAATGGCACGTGTTCTTCTGCAATAAAGAATTCTTAGATGTTTTTTTTTCTAAATATATAATGATAATATCGTCATTTCTAGAGCGCCATCTGTCTAATTAAAGCTGAACTGAGCTCACAGTTTAGAGGCAGAATCACTGAAAGAGTCTCCCCACGTTTTCTGTTTCACTGTAGGTGTTGAGAAGGTCAGTATGTGCAGATCTGAGATCTCATGCTGGAACATTCATTTCTTTACTGTTCTCCACCCAAACCTATGAATGACAGCCGCACCCTTGACTCGACTGCACAGATCAGAACACTAAAACACAGAAACGACAGGAAAACGGTTTGATTTGATGCAGTAATGCGTATAATGATAACGCCAGTGACACAGCGAAGTAAGACAGCGAGACTGAACGGATTAACAGCTCATTTAAATATTTTCATCTGTTTTCAGACGAGTAGCTGCTGCCATCTCACTCACTAATACCCACGTTTCTCATCCCACTTGAATCAGTCATGAACACTATAGACGTCCTGTGGCATTACCCAGCTCCGCCTGCAAAACTGACCCCACCCGAAAAGTATTTTAGACAGCAAGCACTGACCATGACAGCTTCACACTGTGGCTGGGCAACATGATGATATCTCATCATTATTGTGGTGGGGCAGTCGTGGGCTGGAGGTCAGGGAACCAGCCCTGTGACCGGAAGGTCACCAGTTTGATCCCCAGAGCTGACAGCACGTGATTGAGGGGTCCTTCAGCATCTAACCCCCAACTGCTCCCCGGGCGCTGCGGATAGGGCGGATGTGGTCCGTCACTGCACGGATGGGCCAAATGCGGAGGTGAAATCTCCCCGTTGTGGGACTAATAAGGGTCACTTAATCTTAATTATTTATGGCACAACATGCTTTTCTGAGGATATTGTGGACACCAGTGTGTAAAGAACACCGACCAGCTACACGCTTCACTACTGAGTGAGCAGAATTAGACGCGTTAAGAGCAGTGTGTGAAATGTGGAATACAAATCAAAGTATTTGTAGGCTTATTATTATTATTATTATTATTATTACTATTACAGTAGTAGTATTACTACTGCATTTTTATATGTGGCACTGCAGGTTTTTGTCTGTTCCAACTTGTCACATCTCAGAAAAGCTGCCTATTGTGAACTGTGATGTAAATTGTGTAAACTGTCCTATCAGAATATCATAATATCGCTCATCTCGACCTCAAACCGTAACCTTTATTGACTTTCACAAGGAAATAATTGTTTAAATAGGCCAAATAGGACACTTTTGACTGGCTGTTTAGTCCGTTATCACCTATAGTTCCAGATGCCTATTATTTTTTAACATTTCAGACACTGTGCAGACGGAACTGAACGACAGCTTAACACAATTAACATTTAAATCAATTAAAAACGTCTCCGGCCTTTTATGTGAAGCTGTAAAATGTATAATGATGACAAATATTACTAAAATAATAATTTCCTTGAAACAGTATTTGCAAAGATTCCAAATTTCTGCATAATTAAGTGGTTAAGATGTAAACGGATAAACTTCCCGAGTCAGAGCCGCTCACAGTGGTGGTGATGGGAACCAGACGTCCCCCTCTAAAAGCTCCTCACAGTGGTGGTGATGGGAACCAGACGTCTCCCTCTAAAAGCTCCTCACAGTGGTGGTGATGGGAACCAGACGTCCCTCTAAAAGCTCCTCACAGTGGTGGTGATGGGAACCAAACGTCCCCCTCTAAAAGCTCCTCACAGTGGAGGTGATGGGAACCAGACGTCCCCCTCTAAAAGCTCCTCACAGTGGTGGTGATGGGAACCAAACGTCCCCCTCTAAAAGCTCCTCACAGTGGTGGTGATGGGAACCAGACGTCCCTCTAAAAGCTCCTCACAGTGGTGGTGATGGGAACCAGACGTCCCTCTAAAAGCTCCTCACAGTGGTGGTGATGGGAACCAGACGTCCCTCTAAAAGCTCCTACAGAAAGTTCCTACATGACCTGGTTCTGAATTCCCTGCCTGATGACTGAGACGCAGTTTTATGAGAGTTCTGAAATAAGGTTTTGTCCTAAAGCTCATTTATAAATCCATATATTCGTGGTGGAGGGAGACGTGCAGGGTGTTCTGAGGCAAAATAGTCCCAACAAAGGAGAAACTTAGATTTAACATTAATATCACATAAAAACAGAGAACATGTTTACAGCCACCGGTGGTTTGGCATAGTAAATAAAATGGGTAACACTTTACTGTAGGGTGCTGTTCATAATGCAGCATGACACCTACATAAGCTTGTCATGGCAACTGGCATAACCCTACATAACTGTTTATAAAAGCTTGTTCCAATAAGCGTCATTCGCTATAAAGGTTACATTTGCCCATTTTGATCAAAGTCAGCTAAAGTAGTATTTATGACAGACGACATTTGCTGTAATAAGCATTTTTAAACAGGTATATAGGGTTATATTGACAACCTTATGTAGGTGTCATGTAGCCTTATGAACAGCACCTTACAGTACAGTGTTACCATTAAATGTGTATATTTGTGCTGTAGACGTCATGACATCTGGTTCCTATCACCACCACTGTAAAGGCATCTGAGTGTGTAAGTTGTGAGTCAGTACACTTCTAGAAAAATAAAATTACAATAAAATTTGGTAGAATTATTTTAACTCTAGATGCTGAAGACGTACCCTCGAGGGTCCCGCCCCAGTGACAGTTCAGTACCTGTTTTTTTTCTGAGAGTGTTGAGAAAGTGGGTTACATCCTCTGAATAATGTAGAGAAGAAACCTACATAGGCAGGTTTGCAATGGACGTTACAGGAGAACTCCACATCTTCAGAAATTGTGGATAATAAATAAAAGCTGTGGATAAATTCATTCAACATTTTACAGTGTTCGAAGTGTCCACAGCAGGGGTGACGGGGACCAGATCCAGATGTCTGAAGTGTTTAATGCCCCTCTCACTGAAACTCATCACACTGCATTGGTGTGAATACACTGCCTGATGCCTCACACACTGTTTTACGCTAGTTCAAAGATCAGGTTTTGGCCTAAACTTGGCCAAAATGAACCTTTTAACCATTTTACATCAAACCAGTCCTAATTCATTTGTACATTACATCAATTTTTTATGTGTATATGATTTTTTTCCCCAGAATTGGTGGAATTCCCCTTTAACAACCTCATAATTCGAATGCCCCAGTGATGCTGAGGGGAAGAATGTGTCAGGACAGAAGGCGTCAGTCATCACTGACCGCACAGCACAATAGGGGAGATTTTCCAAAATGCCATGCATGTTTCCCATCAACAAAACCATCTCGGACTCGGAGCTGATCAGGAAGGGGAACTCCAAAATGACCACAAGCCCTCAGATGTCTGATCTCGACTGCTCATCCTGGTCAACGCGGCAAAACAAAGTGCACAAAAACAGAAACTTAGCAAGTTAATCTAAAGTCTCGTTTTTACATTGTTGTGAGAATATCTGAACATTATTTAATGTATTTAATGTATCTGTGTTTTATGTTTTCTAATAAAACGGCGTTTTCTCTAGGCAGAAAGCTCTGCTTATTCCTGGGGTTAGTTCTGAAAGTGAGTAAACTGGTGTGTAAATCCATTAAGAACGTTCTGTAACGTTAGTAAAGGAGTAAAAACATGACGAGGTCAGTTAAGTAATCCTGTATTAATCTCACAGCCATCACAAAATCACACATCACATACAGGCAAGTGCACAAATTTGAACACTCCCAGCCAAATTACACGTCGTGTTGATTTTCTATGTGAAAATAAAGACATTGAATAAAAGCACGTCCTCTACAGGAGGCATGTTACCTTTACCTTATTTCTGCAAACTGTGCACACTTTCAGTTTATTTAACATACTTGGGGAAAAACATACAGTAGAAAAGGTGCACAGGCCCAAATATGTTAAATCCAGTAAATAAACAGTAACTGTGCGTTACGGTGTGCAGCAGTGAGTCTCTGGAGAGGATCTGGAACTTATTGACACTCAGATAATCAACAAATACACGGAATTAGACCAGGGATGCCAAACGCCGGCATATGACTGGATATGAGCTACAGTTAAGGTGCACTAAGCATTAAAGGGGAACTCCACACATTTTCCAAAATTTCAGTATAGTCCAGTCGTTGAGATGTAAACAAAGCCACTCAGAGCGGTTTGACCTGAAATGGCTGATTTGCAGAGAAATTTACAGACTTTTGTCTTTACGGTGGTGGTGATGGGAACCAGGCGTCGCCATGACTACAACACAGATACAGACACTTTATTTACCATCCAGAACCACCAGAGAACCTACACGAGTCTTCTGAGCTTATCTGGAATGTTGATGATGGAAAACAGTGGAAAATCTGGAATACTGAGTTTTCTTTGGGGACTATTTTGCCGCACAGCGCCCTGCATGTCTCCCTCCACCATGAATGGAGTTGAAGTTCTCTAAACTCTCATAAAACAGCGTCTCAGTCATCAGGCAGTGAATTCAGAACCAGTTCATGTAGGAACTTTCTGTGAAGAGCTTTTAGAGGGACGTCTGGTTCCCATCACCACCACTGTGAACGGTTCTGACTGGGTAACTTTATCTAGAACCGAGCGTTTCACACCAAACCTGTCTGTATGATTTTGTTGAGATGTTAACCATTTAGCCATGCAGAAATTCTGAAAAACTGCTGGAGTTCCACTTTAAGTAAGAGAGTGAACTATTAGTCATTTCTTATTTCTCAACTTTTCCATTCATTCTCAAGGGAGAACCTTGTTGTTTATCACGCCATCTGCATTCCTGATGCACATTATTCCCACATCGCTGAGCAATCAATACTATTTTCTTAGAAAAGTTACCCAGACACATTTGATTTCATTTGGATTAAGCAAACTCTCCGAGCACCTAGTCTATTTCGCTCGATACGACATCAAAGGACTTGCTCGAAACATAATTTGGCTGTGAGGATGTGATGGAGCAGAGAGGGGATTCAGACAAATCTGAGAGCATGTCTGCAGGATTTCATCTAACAATATGGAAATAATACACCATAGGAAGGAGCGTCGGAGCGTCGGAGCGTCATTAGTTCAGACACATTTGGCTTAAATAACTGCACATTATTCTTTGTTATCTGTCCCAAGATGGACCACTGCCTTATTTAAAGGCATAACATTAAAAGGCAGCTCCACTTATTTTTCAAAATCCCTACATTGGGGATGTAATCAGAGTCGTTCAGAGACACACTGTTCTAGATAAACTGATCGAGTCAGAACCGTTCACAGTGGTGGTGATGGGAACCAGACGTCCCTCTAAAAGCTCCTACAGAAAGTTCCTACATGAACTGGTTCTGAATTCACTGCCTGATGACTGAGACGCTGTTTTATGAGAGTTTAGAGAACTTCAACTCCATTCATGGTGGAGGGAGACATGCAGGGCGCTGTGCGGCAAAATAGTCCCCAAAGAAAACTCGTTATTCCAGATTTTCCACTGTTTTCCCTCATCAACATTCCATATAAGCTCAGAAGACTCGTGTAGGTTCTCTGGAGGTTCTGGATGGTAAATAAAGTGTCTGTATCTGTGTTGTAGTCATGGCGACGCCTGGTTCCCATCACCACCACTGTAAAGACGTCTGAACCGTTTCACACCAAACCCTCAGAACCTCTGATTACACCTCACACACTGAGTTATGGAGACAATCAGTGGCATTCCCTTCTAAGATCATAGCATCCCAAAACATGCATCTGCTGAGCTGTGGTGTTAAACTCAGTCCCTGAACGTGAAACTTTCTGGGGACACATTTTAATAATGAATAGCGGTACGAGGCACTCCGAGGCCTCGCCTGCGCAGCATGGTGTCGAAACAAGTCCAATGAGCAATGAAAGCAGCATTCCTTATTATGGGCTGCGGAGTGGGAGTGGAGGGAGAGAATGAGGCACTCTAGTTAAGGCATGCTTTATGAGCCCCTGCGCTCATTAGGAGAAAGACGATAGCGCGCATTCATTTTTTAGAGTAAGTTAATGGCCTGCTTGTTTCATACGTTCTGTACATGCGGGCTGTTAGGCGTCTGTCAGAGCTCAGATAGGGACCCCTGACGGCTCTCAACGAGAGCTCTTGATTAGAGCGCCGGGTCTCTGGACGCCCAGACGAGCAGCGTGAGGCGAGAGGTAAAGTGCATGCTGGATAAAGACACAGCTAAATAATCATTTGGTCATAAATCATCTTTATTTGCCGTCGAGACGTCAGCCATCTGGTCAGGAAGCGAAATGAACATGAAAAACATGTTTAAAGAACTTTTTTTTCAAGGCCACAGAAGCTCAGAGACGTACACCCACAAACAGAGAGAGGGAAGCAGTTTACACGAGACGGTCAGCCTGGCCTGGCCATTCACAGACCACAGAGTCCGAACACGGCCAGGGACACGAGCGACGGACGCTCAGACGTGCACAGCCTTAAACAGAAGACAAGAGACGACTCGGGGACAGAACCCAAAAAGGGTTCTGTGCAGGCCTGAACAGAAGAACCCTTTGTGGCACCTTTTACAGAATGCACACTTAAAAACAAGGATGCTGAAATCTACTGGCAAAAAAAGGCTTTTAAATAGTGCCCACAAAAAGGTTCTGTGACTTGTAACCATAGCAGAACCCTATCTGGTTCTTTTAAAGAAACATATACAACAGGCTTTCATAGAAAAGAACCACTCATGCGTTCCAGTAGTTCTCTGAGTTATCACAGCTCTTTACATCCTTAAATACAGCTATTCAAGTACCGGTTCTTTAATAAAGGCTATGGTTCTGAATAGAACCATAAACAATCAAAACACATTGTAAAAATGGTTCTGTATTGTACCAAAAAGGTTCTGATCTTGGTCAAAAATATAAGCACTGCCTTTTCATTAAAGAACCCTTGAAGAACCACTTTTTTTCCCTACAGAACCTTTCAAATTCCTCTTTCCGATATGTTCTACATGACACCTTTTTTAGGAGTGCACACTTAAAAATAAGGGTTCTTTAGAGCGATGCTATATACTTTGTGCAAAAAAGGTTTTAAACAGTGCCCACAGAAAGGTTCTATGACTTGTAACCATAGCAGAACCCTTTTGGTTCTTTAAAAAAGCATTTACAACAGGGTTCTAGAGTGGAGAACCATTTAAACATGCAAGAACCATTTATGCAATCCAGTAGCTCTCTCAGTTGTCATAGCTCTTTACATCCTTAAATACAGCTATTCATGTAATGGTTCTTTAATAAAGACAATGGTTCTAAACAGAGCCATATACAATCAAAGAACATTTGAAAAAATGGTTCTATATAGCATAAAAAGGGTTCCACTTTTTTGTTCCTATTTTGGAAACTATGTACAACTGCTTTGGCTAAAATAGCAACCACTGCCTTTTTACTAAAAAAAACCCTCGAAGAACCATGTTTTGTTCCCTATAGAACCTTTCAACTTCCTCTTTCAAACATGGTCTTTAGGGAACCAAAAAAGTGGTTCTTCCACATGACACATTTTAAAGAGTGTACACTTTATAAAATCTCCCAAAACAGATTCTGTGACTGAGCTACTTTCGGAATAAGGTTCTTTTAAGACCCATAAACAACAGGTTTTCATTATAGAAGAACCATTTAACCATGCAAAGAACAATGTGTGCATTCTCTGTTTCTACGGTTCTTTGAGTTGTCCTCACTTCACACACATATTTACAGTGAAGGCTTAAACAAACAAACCTGTACATTGAACTCAACAGGGTTCCACTATTGTTATATGTCAAAGTCCTTTCTAGTACTATACAGAACCATTTTAGGACTATATAGAACCAGAGTGCCTTCACTAAAGAACCCTTAAATAACCACTTTTTGTTTTGTATTGACTCTTCAACAGATCAGATCTTCAACAGGATGGTTCTTTTTCCATGAATGAGATGTTTGAGTATGAAAAACCTCTCTGAAGTTTAGTACTGGACCCACTGCATTACACTGTGCAGGCCCAGTACTGGACCCACTGCATTACACTGTGCAGGCCCAGTACTGGACCCACTGCATTACACTGTGCAGGCCCAGTACTGGACCCACTGCATTACACTGTGCAGGCCCAGTACTGCACCCACTGCATTACATTACACAGGCCCAGTACTGGACATACTGCATTACTCTGTGCAGGCCCAGTACTGGACCCACTGCATTACACTGTGCAGGCCCAGTACTGGACATACTGCATTACTCTGTGCAGGCCCAGTACTGGACCCACTGCATTACACTGTGCAGGCCCAGTACTGCACCCACTGCATTACATTACACAGGCCCAGTACTGGACATACTGCATTACTCTGTGCAGGCCCAGTACTGGACCCACTGCATTACACTGTAAAGGCCCAGTACTGGACCCACTGCATTACACTGTGCAGGCCCAGTACTGGACCCACTGCATTACACTGTAAAGGCCCAGTACTGGACCCACTGCATTACACTGTGCAGGCCCAGTACTGGACCCACTGCATTACCTTATACAGGCCCAGTACTGCGTTACATTATAATGGTCAGAATTAAATGAATTTTTTTTTGCACCTGCAGTGCTTACAAAGACTAGATATTCGCCCATCCATACACTTTTTAAAAGGATGGTTCTTCAAGGGTTCTGTAGTTAAGGAAATGGTTTTATACAGAACCATGAACACCCAAAGAAACATTTGCATGATTAAAGCCTTCTTTGCACTGCCAAATGGTTCTTCATCCAACGGATGGACAATGTGTGGTAGATTCCTTTTCTTGGGGTTACATAGAACCCTTTTCAAAAAAGTTCTCTATGGAACCGTATACATTCTCCATTAATCTGAAGAGCCTTGCACAATGCAAACAAGCCTTTAACCCTGCAAAGGGCTCTTTGTGTGTTCATGGTTCTATATACAACCACTTTCTTTACTAAAGAACCCTTGAAGAACCATGTCTTTTAAAGTGTGTGGACAACATGTGTAGCCAGTGCCATCGCAGGTCTCCCCTGCAGTGGCAGTGTGGGACAGTGGTCCGAAAGGTCGCCGAATGTCTGATTAGGTTGGACAGGAAATGAGGGCTCTGCTGTCTGATCTGCGTTTCTCCTGGGGCCGTGCAGGAGATAACGCCGCCGCGGAGCCGCATGACGGGCCTGGTTTTGGCATTTCACAGAGCTTGTGTGGCTAGCTCTGGGCCTGCTTTGGAATCGCTAATAGACTGAGAATGAGTCTGAACCCGCCGAGACAAACTGTAGTTTGATCTCCATGTGATGCCTGTCAAAATATGTGGCAGCTACTTTTAGAGGTGTCGATCATCCTGCACCCCCCCTTCCCTGCCTTTAATTCTGCAATAGCCCTTATACGATATACAGCAGGTATGGATTGCACCAGCCTGTCCAAACCGCAATGAAATTTTCATTTCTTCCACCTTTTGGGGCTTTCACATGATCGCTGGATACAGGCTCTAAGCTGGAACGTGTTCCACTCTGGGGATTAGTGCTAACACTCTTGATTTCACACAATGCACACCGAGCTTAAGCTTTAAAGTCAATTACTACTCCAACAAGGCTTTGGAGGCTTAAAACAGTGAAAACAGTTTCTGAAGGATAATCTATACAACAGTGGGCAGAAGCAGTAACAGAAAAACAAGCGTGAGTAATCAAAATGCAAAACGAAGACTACATCGTTAAGATGCTTTCTGCATTCGAAAGACATTGAGACATTAAGTTTCTCACAACAGACGTCCATAGAGACCCTCGATTAAACAACTCAGCTCTCTTGTTTTTACAGCGTTACAAAAATAATCACCTTTAACGTTGCAGAACGCACTTTTTTTGGAGGTTACTAAGCACAAAACTGCTCGTCAGACATTGAGTAGTAAAGAAATCACTCCAAAAAGCGAGTGCTTAAAGTGTCTTTCTCAGAAAAAAAGGCAGAAAAAAAAGGAAAAGGGATTTCTGAGCCGTCCTTGATGCATTTTAATATAAAATGTCACCAACTAGCCAGCACAAGGTACCACGTTTGTCGCAGCGCATCACAGATTACAAAATAAAAATAAAACAGTTTAACACTTTCACCATTTCCTTCCTCTCCGGGCTTTAACGTCATCAAAAATCTCTTTTGCTGTTTAAGTCAGTGCAAAAATACAAAGTATGACACGCACGCAAAAATATAATAATAATAATAATAATAATAATAATAATAATAATACCAGCCACACACTACAGGACACCTCAAACAGCAGCTGGCCTGCAGCTAATCATTTAAAGGGGAATTCTGATTTTTCAAAGTATCTGCATAATTGAGATGCAATCAGAGGTTCTGAGGGTTTGGTGTGAAGCGGTTCAGATGTCTTTACAGTGGTGGTGATGGGAACCAGACGTCGCTATGACTACAACACAGATATAGACACTTTATTTACCATCCAGAACCACCAGAGAACCTACACGAGTCTATGCTTAATGATAAAATGGTGTTAAATCTGAAAAAGCATTTTTTTCTTTAGGGGCTGTTTTGTAGCTTTCTGGCATGTATGAATTTAAAAAATGTTAATAATTGAAATAAAACTGAGCTCTGAGCTCGACTGACTAATAAAAGCTTAACTGAGCTCCACTGTTTAGAAGCAGAAGAACTGAAAGAGCCTCTCCACGTTTTCTGGGTTTTACTGAGGGTGTTTGAAGGTCAGAATCTGCAGATCTAAGATCATAAACAGACACACGTTCAGAAGCTTTAAGGTTTAGAGCTTTAGAGACCAGCAGCAGAGCTTTAACCTCTCTCTAATAGATTCAGGCGGTCAGTGTGGGTCTTTCAAATGAGCTGTATTCTTGTTTTTGTCTCAAAACTACAGTAAACCAGTGTCTCTGACATCAATGCAACATATTCGCAATCATTTCATTAACATATGCATATCCGTGCATCAACTCTAGATGTTCTAGACGTCTGGTTCCTATCACCACCACTGTGAACGATTGTGATTTGGCAAGTTTTTTCTAGAACAGAGTGTTTCCTAAAAGCCACTCTGAATTAAATGTTTACATCCATTTAATTATGCAGAATTTCTGAAATTCCCCTTCAACTACCAAACCTGGAGTACCCAAGTCTCTTCATCATGAACCCACAAGTGTCCTCAATGAGTCTGACGTCCTTCCTAGGCATGTTTTTTCTCCATATGTTGATGCTGGCTGGTGATATGTCCCCCTCATACATCAGATTGTACAAGTTCGTTGAGGTGGTGAACATGAGCTGGTTCAGGGCTGAGGGCGTCACCGGGACACCCAGGAAAGAGTGTATCCTCTCAGCCGTGTCCTCAGGGAAGTTCACCACGTCCTCAAACCTCACCTGCAGGTAGGCTTCCTCAGGCAAGGTTGCTGTGACGCGGAACACCGCAGCAGTGTGAGCCAGCCACAGGTGGGCCAGCAAGAGCACGGGATTGGCCTCGGACCGGGACAGGAGTCTCCACAGCGTCCTGAATTCGGACGCAAAAGCTGGGCACCTTTCCCGGGTGATGTCCTCCTTGAACATGAGGGCTAAGTGCTGCGGGATGTTCTTCAGGGAGTAAAGGCTAGGCTTGCTGTTGTACAGCATCAGATAGATCCACGCGCGAGGGTCCCTGACCACATAGATGGCACGGAGTGAGGGGCCGACCACCTCTTGGATGAAAGGAAGCTTGAGAGCCCAGCTCCCGCTGCGCAAGTTCAGGACCAGCCGAGCGTTCGGGTATTCGCCCGTGTGCCTCCTCATCTCCCGCACATACTCGGCGTCCCTGTCTGAGCTGGCTCTCACCCTTCCTCTCATCTCAGCCAACGGCTCCCTCCTCCTCATCCTCTTTCTCTTGTCATGAAGAGGGCCGGCTCTCTGAACCTGCTTGACTCTGCTGGTCTCATACAGTGGGATGTTCTGCAGGTGCAGGTGGGTGTTGTGTACCAGAGAATGTAGCCAGCCCTGGATTATCTTGAACCGCCCATTTTGAGCATCCGACCTCGTCCACTCGCAAGCGTCCACCAAGGAGTCGAACTCGAACTCCGTCTCGGGTATATCCAGGTGCTCTGTGGGGACGCGCAGGTAGACAAAGTCTGAGTTGTTGTAGAAAAGGTGCTTAAGGATGTCCGAGCCAGAGCCCGGCAGGGTTGTGATGACCACAGTGGGCAAAGGGAAGCGATGCTGGTCGTACAGTCTCAGCTGTTTGCTGAGTTCGGGGTCAGTAGCGGCACTTTTCCACTTAACTCCACACAGTAGCTGATCGCAGCTGTTTGAGACAAACAGGAGCTCAATGATCCACAGCATTAGCACAGAGAACAGGGCGTAGCGCATCAGTCTGGTGAAGCAGACATAAAACTTGCGCTGCAGGGTCAGGAAGCCGATCGCCACACACAGTATCACCCCTGCTATCACATTCACTGTGAATCCAAAGTCAAATAGCTGATTGTCTACCGATGTTTGCTTGGGCACGAGCTGTGCTCCCAACCCAAAGCGGATAATCTGATATCTGTCTTCCACTTTGGCATAACCCCCAAAGCCCAGGTAGCTCGAACGTGCCCCTATGTCTTTGTAGTTGGTCACTATGGAGACTATTTTTTCAGTGTTGTTGACCACAAGTGAGATTCTGAGGCCGTTTTTGCTGCTATCAATGAACCGGCAGTTGGAGACTTGAACATAAGGCCCGTGCATCACGTAGGCCATTCGGCCCACCGTGCCCCTCATGGGGAAAGTGACATTGACAAACTGAGTCCATCTTTTTTTAAACTCCGCTGCCTGCTCCGCCTCCTGTATTCTTGTGCTCGGGCTGTAGCCCTGGCTATCAAACCAGAACATTTTGTAATGAGCATCCCAGACATCCATCAAAGCCCCGTTGTACCTGTCCATATACCTATGAGCTACATACTTAAAGTCAATGTCCAAGTTGTGGAAAAACGCGCTGAGGGTGTTCACTGGCGAGCTGTCCCACTTCTCCACATGGTCGACCACCAGGAGAGTCTGTGAGTTGAGGAGCACCAGGGCCCTGTACACGCTTTTCAGCCTCATGGCTGGGGAATAGGCCGCAGCAGCCTCACCGCTAACAAACAGCATGTCTCTGTGTGAGGAAGCTGCTATCACCTCTCCTGCGGAGTCTCCCACCCCCTCATCAGTATAGCGCAGCCACTTGGCGCACTCTCCGAGCTGCCCCTCCCAGGGGGCATTGCACTGACTCGTTGGCGAGGGACTGAACACAAGCACATTGTTCAAGTAGCTATACTTTGGCCCGTACAGCGCCTCCGACACAAACACTTGTCCATTCGGGGCAAAAGTGAACGAGTTTTGGTCTGGTTGCTCATGGCCAGGGTTGAAACTGTTCCAGCCGTCCACCCACGAGTAAGGCTTAGCGTGGACAATGTCAAACACTGCCCGTCCACCCAGCTTACCTGATTTAAAAGAGACGAATGTGTTGCCTTGCGCTATGGGCAGCCCAGCTCCGTAAGTCACCACACCCCAGTTTGAGAAAATGTGCATTTTAGCTCTGCCATAGCCGTGTGGAGGCTGCGGGGTCAGACGGGCATCGTACCAGATGAACTCTGTGTGGAGGGTAGTCCACCTCTGTGCTGAGGACTGACCCATCGGGCCATCTTTAGGTCTGTGCTTTCTAATTTGCTGCGCTAGCCAGTTACCGGTGCCGTTCCTCATCACAAAAGTGTCTAAGAAAACTAACTGGCTTTCAGGTCCATAAAACCAGTTGTAATTAGAGTCCCCAATACCCACCGTCCTCTGAAAACCTGGCAGCAAAGTGGCGTAATAAAACCAAAAATGAGTGCGAAGCCAGTTGTTCTGGGTGTTGTCGATGCTGAAGTGGCGCTGGGCCAGGAACACATACTGCGTGATTGACTTCGCCGTGTAGCTCCCGTACGCCACCCCTTCGTCTAAAGACCCATCCACCACGTGGTTCAGCAGAAACATGGTTTTCTCCATATAGTTCACACAGACTTGTTTCCATATCATAGTCTCGGGGTCGTCGTGCACACCCACCACAATCGCACCAGTCAGAATTGCTAAAATGTTGGTGGTCTGGTGGTTTTGGAGGAACTGCTTCCCCCATCCCCGATACTTAGACATCTCATACAGCTCCTCCGTTTCTCGCCGGATCCTCTTAAGGTAAACATCCCGTCGCTGTTGGTCCAGGGAGGAGTAGATAAAGTCAAAAGCGGTAGCAAACCCAGTGAGCGAATGAGCCATAGGCACTTCGTCGTTAGGCGCGCTGGTGACTTTCCAGTCCGGATATTCCGCCATGCGGTCCATAAATTTAATCAGGAACTGCAAAGCGGCCGAGTCCTCGGGACACAGTGAACAGTAGAGGGCCAGAGGCGGGAGGTTGTTACCGTAGATCTCGTTCCATTTGCTGGTGAACTCGTCATGCTTCGCGGGCGGCATGTAGAGAGGAACGCTGGACAGCATGGTGAGCACGGCTGCACGGATAACTTTGAAGATGTGGCTGTGGGTTGTTGAGGACCTCTGTCTCATGAGCTGTACATCTGCTTGGCTGAAGTACAAGTTAGGGTGGTAATTGGTGGCTTGGAGCCTCCGGAGCTCCGGTGCTCGGCTCTCTGTGAGTCGGAACTGCTCAAACTCACCAAAAATATCCTTGTCTGAGGCATTGAAAAGCCCGGAGAAAGCGGTTC